>NW_023045021.1:2742716-2809651 GCF_011762505.2 Arvicanthis niloticus
TGGAAGATGATTGTTTCTCTGGATTCTTTCATTCACTTTGGCTCTAACAATCTTTGTACCTTCTCTTTCTGAATATCTCCCTGAACATGAAGGGGAGAGCTTTGGTGATGGCATTCCATTTATGACTAATACTATCATATGGTAAACATTTCTTGTTGTGAGTCTCACTGTTAGTGTTCTATATGATGTTTAACAAGAGTAATCAGCCTTCATAAATCAGTAATCATTTGTAGCTTTGATGAAGTATTGGACTTTTTTCAGGTCTGACATCTTCACTTTCAAAAAGAAACGCAGCTCTTCCATTGCTTCACAGCTCAATATTTTAATTAAGTAAATATTATAGCATTTTTAACTTACTGGTTCTTTTGGCCTTCAATCTGGCCTTTGGCACTGGAAGAATCTAATCTAAATAAATGTTTTACACCTTTAAGTTTGTAACTTAGATTGTTTGTTTGTTTGTTTGTTTGTTTTAATTCTGTGTTCCTTAATACTTGACTATTTGTATTCTTCCTTCCTCCCAGAAATAATTTGAATTTCCTGATGAGTTCTTGGTGGCCGAACCTTGAAGATCTTTATGAAGCAAATGTTCCTGTTTATAGGTTTATTCAGCGACCTGGAGATTTGGTCTGGATAAATGCTGGCACTGTTCACTGGGTGCAGGCTATTGGATGGTATAACAACATCACCTGGAATGTTGGTCCACTCACAGGTATTTAAAGTTTCACACCAATGTAGATTTCATTTTCATTACAGAAGACTATTCCTTTAGAGACTGTGTTTTTAATTTTATTCTGTGTACATTAGAACATCTGCCCATGTGATGTGTAGAGTTCTGTGCTTTGGTTTCATTAAGTTCTTTAAAGACTACTAAAATACTTATTTTAGTTATTCCGAATTTAAAGATTTTTAAATGTTTAAATTTTTACAATATGAGAGTTACATATGAGAGTTTTCGTTGCATGTATGTTTGATGTGTTTCTTGTACCCACAGATGTTGTAAGAGGGTGTTGGATTTCCTGGGATTGGAGATCCAGACAGTTGGGAGCTGCCATGTAGGTGCTGGGAATTGAAGCTTTGGTCTTCTGCAAGAAAAACAAAAGCTCTTAACCACTAAGCTGTCTCCCCTATTCTTTAGAATTCTTATTTCATTTTTCCAGGAAACCTCAGTATGTCTAACTGTTTAAAATGCATAAATAAAATTTGGCCTTCAGCACCAAAGAATCTGAACTGGACATATGTTTTACATTACTTTGTGGACTAAAAGTTATCATAATTTGAAAGGATGAAATAGCAAAATGTAAAAACGTCATGGCATAATGTCTTAATAATTAACACTGCTCATTACATGACAATCTTTAAACATAACCTATCAGTGCATTTACACTTTTCAGAATTGATGGACTTAAAAGTGACATAATATGGTTCTCATATACTTTGTTCATTTTCGTTACTTTATAACATTTTTTTTGTCTTCTTAGCCTTTCAATATAAATTGGCAGTTGAACGATATGAATGGAACAAATTGCAAAGTATCAAGTCAGTAGTACCCATGGTTCATCTTTCTTGGAATATGGCACGAAATATCAAAGTCTCAGACCCAAAGCTTTTTGAAATGATTAAGTAAGTGCTTAATTTTTCCCCGGTTACATTTTTAATGTTTTTTAGAGCAATGTGTACATTCTGTATTACATGAACAACTCAGAGGACAACTTGCACTGGTTTGATTCTTTAACTCTACCATGTGTGTAATATTCATTAAGTGCAGATTGTCAACTTTGATGCACTGATGTCGGCATCCTTAAGTATATTTTTCTTTTTGTTCTACCTTTGTTATATAATGGCAGTATTTAAAAAAAAATTGAGGAAGTACTCTTTATTCAAATTTTGCCTGGGTAAATAATGCTAGTTCATAGTATGCTTTGTTTTTTTTTTCTTTTTAAAGATTTATTATGTATACACTGTTCTGTCTGCATGCCAGAAGAGGGCACCAGGTCTCCTCATAGATGGTTGTTAGCCACCATGTGATTGCTGGGAACTGAACTAAAGGCCTCTGGAAGAGTGCTCTTAACATCTGAGCCATCTCTCCAGCACTTTCTCTCTTCATTATTACTGGTGTTTTGTTCACTGAAAGACTCTACTGGTATAAAGTAAACACAATACTAAGTAGGCTTGTCAAAATTTTATGAGTTCACATACTAAAATATTTTACTTTTTGAAGATAAATATAACTTTAGCGTAAGGTCAGCCATCAATATTATACTAATTCTCAACATTTGCTAAGACAGTGATGACTTTATTATATACAATTTTTATTATATAAAAGATGGTTAATATATTTTTAATCACATACAATTTTTATTATATATTTGTTATATATAAAATAATTCTACAACTCCAGAGCAGAGAGTCCCAGGGGCCTACTCTTGTGGGTGTGGTTAATATAAGCAGTGATTGTCCATCGAAGAAAGCTGGTTTTCACATTCATGACAGGTATCAGCTGAAAACTATCTTGTTGATTAGTGGATGGCCTTTGTAGCCATTTCCCATTGTCTTCAGGAAATTTGTTTAGTTTGAACCCGTGAAAATCTAGTTTGTACTGTTGCAGTTTTGAGATAATATGTAAAGTCATGTTGTAACTGTAGGACACTGTGCACTTGGTATTGTCTACTATGTGTCTTTTACATAAATCCTTAATTCTTGAAGATTTAATAAAGATATCTCATTTAGGACAGTGCTCCAGATTCTCACTTTATGCTCATTTCTAATTGTGCACAATTGTGTTAATTGTTAATTGTTCTACTTTCTGCCACAAGAAGAACCTTCTCTAATGACTACTGAGAGAGGCCTTGATTAGTGGGTTCAGCACTATGTCATTAAAAGTCATTTTATTGTCATAGTCCTGTAGCAGAAAAATAGTCCCCCTCCCTCATGTGTAGGTCCTATCTAGTCTCAGATTTCTTAGACACATTAGAAGGTATTCTTTTCTATCTCATGGAATGGAGCATAAGTATGTATTTTTTTAAAGTTGCAGTTACTATCATAATGTAACTATGCTATCATTCCACCAGTATATCCCTGCAGTGGGTATCTGATTCACTTCTCAAGATTTGTAGCTTGATTACTTTTCTCCTCCAGTACTTTGATTTTTAAAAGAAAGTACTTTTACTTTGTAGCACCATGAATACTAGTCGATAAAGTGAAGCTTCTAGTTGGCCACAGTCTTGAATTTTCTTCATTTCCATCAGTCCCATGTTTGTGTTTCCTCTTAGGCATCACTAGCCATTTGAATTCTTTGAAGTTAACTATTGCTCTTTTAGATTCTGTTTCCTTAATGAAGCTTATCTAGAAAATTCTCATTGACAAACATTACTGTAGGACAGTTAGGTTTGGGAGAGTAGGTACCAACTTCATCTTTCAAATCAAGTTGTATTCTTGCCATGAGAATCACTTGTGTAAGAGGTGGAACTTAGTTTTAAGTCTGATATGGACAGAGCAAGTTGTAACAAAAGGAAGGATGTGTGGGTGGATTGGGACAAGAGGTTGGAAATGGTTTACCTTGAATGAGAGCAAGTAGGCAGAGCAGTTTGCCTGATGCACAGGATGTGTTACCTGTTCTAAGTAAGGAGTGTGGGGAATAGATCTGGCTAGGTTGAGAGGTTGGATATGGTGAAGGAGTGGCCTGTGGGTCAGGACAGGTATGGAAGTTCCTGGTAGAACCCCCTAGAGTTTGGTTGAAGCACATGCAGGGGAGACCAGATAGGATGAAGTACTGGATATAGAACTCAGGCTAAATATGTTAGGTTGGAAGGGGTTAATGGACTAGAGGGAAAAGCTCAAGCAGATTCACCAGCAACTCCCAACAGAAGGAGGTACAGGATCTGGGCAAGTGGAGAGCATGAAATGTGTCAGTAGGACTGTGTTCCAGAGGTTTTGTTGTGTGTTTCACTTTCATTTATAACTCCAGATTTTTGAAAAATTTATTCTTTGACAGACTTATTAGTATTAAGTAGTTGAAACCCCATGAATTTTTGTCCTTACTAGACATTTTTCTTTTGCTGTTGATTTTAAGTTTTTAATGCATAATGTTTAGGTGAGGTAGGTTATAGAATCATTTCAGTCTTTCTAAATTTGGTAAGGTTTGTTTTGTGTTCCAGGATATGTTCTATTTTAGAGAAACTTCAGTGGGCTATTGAGTAGAATGTTCATTCTTTAGTGTTTGAGTCAAATATCTATTTATGTGTTAAGTTGATATGGTATATGATATTTTTTAATCCTAAAGTATCTTTACTTATTTTTTGTTCTGATTTCCTACTGCTTGGAGACAGTGAGGTATTGAAGTTTCCCATTATTAAATGGTTGATGTCAATCTGTGTCTTCATTCTCATTAATTACTAAGCTCTCTATGAAATTGGTACATAAGAGTTTGGTTCATGTATATTTCGGATAGTAATGTCTTCTAATTAACTATTCTCGTTTTTAGAATGTAGTCTCTCTCTTTTTTTATCTTTTCTGATTAGTTTTAGGATAAAGTCTATTTGGTCAAATAATGGGTTACAGATGTCTGATTGCTTCCAGGTCCTATATGATTTGAGTTCTGTTGTGCATCCTTTCACTCTCTGTGTTTTCTATATGGTACATGACAGATGTTGTTTCTTGAAAAGTCTTTGTCTTTTGATTGGAGAATTTAAAGCCATTGACTTTTTTAAAGTTATTGAAAGGTGGTATTCTCTTGCAGTCATTGTTTTGAATTTTTGTTGTGTTCTCAGGGGTACTTTGCATTAGTAATTATAAATTCATTTGTTTTCTCTCTACAGATCTCTCTTCAGTGCCAAGTACTGCTTCTGTTGTTTTGTTTTGTTTTGTTTAGGCATATTCTGCTGAGTACACATTCTTTTAGCCCATCTGTGTTATGGAACATTTCTCCTTCAATTATGGCAGAAAATTTTACTAGGTTTACAGTTGTGGTCTTTTATGACTTGGAATTTATTGCTTTACATTTCTATTGATGAATCTTCTGTTCTTCTTAAGGCTTCCTTTGTATATGACTTGTGTTCTCATCCTGCAGCTCTCAATAACCTGTTTTTGTTCTGTATACTTACTGTTTTAACTTAGACATCCTATGGAGATTTTCTTTTTCAGTCTCATCTATTTGGTATTCTGTGAGTTTCTTGTGTCTCTATGTGGCATCTCAAGCTCACTAACGCTTTTTATGATACTGTCCCTTTTAAAGGGACCAAGTTGCATCAAAACTGTCAGAGAAGAAGGAACATGTCCCCAAGAGGCACATGTAGTTCAAAAGGGAGGCAGCACAAAACAACTTGGTTTACAGTGTAAAATAGAGACTAAGTAGCAGCATGGCAAGGGGTTTAAGTTTTGTGGTGGGACTAATGTTTGCAATCTTTTTTTTTTCCCGTTTTTTATTGGATATTTTATTTACACTTCTGATACCATCCCCTTTCCCCATTCCCCCCTTAGAAAATCCCTATCCCATGGCCCCTTTTCCTTTTTGCATTTATATATTTTTTTAAAAATGTTAATCAAAGGCTTTATAAGTTTGGAATTGTTCAATCAGAGGTGTAACCCACTGACCAACCTAGATATATCAACTATCTTTGACTGGTGGAGATACATGAACATTTGCCTCCCTGTCTCCCCCCTCTTTCTCTCTTTCATCACCTAACTTCTCCTCTCTTTCTTCTTCTCCTCTTCTTACTCCTTTTCTTCCTCTCAGTACTCCTCCTACCTTAGCTCCTCCTACACATCACCCTTCCTGTTAAAAGGAAACTTTTCTCTCAAAATACAATTAGAGCATAATTATGCCAATTTGTACCAGTGAGGTACAAGATAGTCCTAATACCCAGTCCATCCTTTTGTTGACTAACCAGCACCTCTGTCATCTATCCTAACTAAAACATTTAGTTCTGAACCTGGCTTTAGGATGAATGTCAGCTGACGACCAGCCACTCAAATCTTTTCTCTTACAGGTAAATAGCCAGGATTGGCTATGAGGCTATAAGTTTTCAACCCCTTCAGAAATCCAGAATGACTGAGTTAACTATAATTGTGGGAAGCACAAAGCATAGCTTCTAAAACTTAGTCAATTTATAGAGACCTCTGAACACCTGGACACTCCCTCTACTACAAAACATTGGAGCATCTGTTCTTCCGCCTTCTGGCCCAGGATCATCTGACAGACCTTAGTGCTGCAGAATTATTAAGGGCTGATTACTCTGTCTAGGCAGATATAATCAGTCGACTATTCTGCAAGCCTGTCCTTTTCTGGACAGTAATTTGTCTGTAGAAGGAAAGTGGCAATTCTTGCCTGGTGGCTGTCTCACCACAACTGGAGTAACTCCAAAGATGCTCAATTTCTTCTTAGAATTCAATATAGGAAGCTGTCAGGAGCAGACAGGTCTCTAATCAAAATGAACATTAATACAGAAATGTTTGTCACGTCAATTTTGTGGATTTCTGATGTTTTGAAAACCAACTATCCATGTAAAGTAATCTGGACTGTTGTCTGTTAACTCCACTCAGCTATTTCTAAATAACACATAGAAAACACCCTAACAATAAGCTCCAAGCCATGAATTTGCTATAGTCCTTTAACTCACAGGCTGTCCATCTCAAATCAGTTAAATAAGTTAAAGAAGGACTGGGTCTAAGCCTTGTATTCCTAAATGTGTTATACTGGTACAGTGCCTATGAGAGTATCCATATTCATCTCACTTTTATATCAATAAGAAGCTCGTACCAATGAAAATCTTAAAATTTGTAATCAAAGTAAATTGGTGCCGTTTAAGAATTTATATCTTCATCTTGATAATAATTATACAGATTTCTACTAGTAGGTTATGGCCATGCAATAAACCCTAGCTAATCCTCTCTATTCCCACAAACCACTACTTTTCCCTAGAAAGACAGCCCAACATTTACCACCTTAGTCCCCAAGCCCAGGGAATGGGGCACTGACTCTTCATTAGCTTCTTCAAGCTGATTATGGGTGTTGAGATATTAGAAGAGGAGTGGGGGGAAGAGCAAATTGACAAACCTCTGATGCTGTGTCTTCGCTGCCTCCAGATGGAATTCCCGGACCTCAGAGGTTTGAGCAGGTCTGCCCAGCTTGCTTGTTGAGTAGATACACCAAGGCTAATCATTCTTCGATATACAATTCTCAAAACAAATTTTAGTGTCAAGATAGTTTTTGTTTTTTTTTAAGGCGGCTGACATTTTATTAAGGATGTTGGTTCTAACTGCTTTTCTTTTTTTCCCCCTCTTTTATTGGATATAATATTTACATTTCAAATTTTATCTTCTTACCGCATTCCCCCCACCACTCAGGAACCCCTTATCCCATCCCCCTCCTCCTGCTTCTATGAGGGTGTTTACCCACCTACCCCGCACTCCCCCTCCCCACCCTCAGGTTCCCCCCCACACACACACACACTCAGTGCTCAGCCTTCAAGGTACCAAAGACCTTGTCTCCCACCTATGCCCAACAAGGCCACCCTCCCCTACATATACAGCTGGAGTCATGTGTCTCTCCATATGTGCTCCTAGGCTGGTGGTTTAGACCCTGGGGAGCTCCGGCTGGTTGGTATTGTTGCTCTCCTCATGGGGCCACCAGCCCTTAAGGTTCCTTCAATTTACTCTCTAACTCCTCCATTGGGAACCTTTGATCAGATTAATGGTTAGCTGTGAGTATCTGCCTCTGGGTATGTCAGACTCTGGGGGACCTCTAAGGAGACAGCCTATCAGGCTGCTGTCAGCTTTCCCTTCCTGACATCCATATCAGCGTCTATTTTTGGTGACTGCACATGGAATGAATACCCAGTTGGAATGGTCTCCATACAACCTTTCCTTCAGATTCTGTCCCACACTTTGTCTCCATATTTGCTCCCTTGGGTATTTAGTTACTCCTTCTAAGAAAGACCTAGGCATCCTCACTTGTTCTTTCTTCTTCATGAGCTTCATGTCGTCTGGTAGTTGAATCTTTGTTGTTTCAGATTTTTGGGCTAATCTCCGCTTATCAGTGAGTAAATACCATGTGTGTTCTTTTGTGATTGGGTTACCTCACTCAGGATGATATTTTCTAGTTCCATCCATTTACCTAAGAATTTCTCGAATTCATTATTTTTAATAGCTGAGTAATATTCCATTGTGTAAATGTACCACATTTTTTGTATCCATTCCTCTGTTGAAGGACATCTGGGTTCTTTCCAGCTTCTGGCTATTATAAATAAGGCTGCTACGAACATAGTGGAGCATATGTCTTTGTTATATGTTGGGTCATTTTCTGGGTATATGCCCAGGAGTGGTATAGCTGGGTCCTCAGGTAGTGCTATGTCCAATTTTCTGAGGAACCGCCAGACTGACTTCCAGAGTGGTTGTACCAGCTTGCAACCCCACCAACAATGCAGGAGTGTTCCTCTTTCTCCACATCCTCGCCAGCATCTACTATCTCCTGAGTTTTTGATCTTAGCCACTCTGACTGGTGGTATCTTAGTGTTGTTTTGATTTGCATTTCCCTGATGACTAATGTTGAGCATTAACATCAACATCCTTATGTTGAGCATTTCCTAAGGTGCTTCTCCACCATTCGTGTTTCCTCAGTTGAGAATTCTTTGTTTAGCTCTGTATCCCATTTTTAATGGGGTTATTTTGTTGTTTGGCGTCTAATTTCTTGAGTTCTTTGTATATATTCGATATTAGCCCTCTATCGAATGTAGGATTGGTAATGATCTTTTCCCAGTCTGTTGGTTGCCGGTTTGTCTTGTTGACAGTGTCCTTTGTCTTACAGAAGCTTTGCAATTTGATGAGGTCCCATTTGTCGATTCTTGATCTTAGAGCATAAGCCATTGGTTTTCGGCTCAGGAACTTTTCCCCTGTGCCTAGGTATTCGAGGGTCTTCCCAACTTCTCTTCTATTAGTTTCAGTGTATCTGGCTTTATGTGAAGGTTCTTTATCCACTTGGAGTTGATCTTTGTACAAGGAGATAAGAATGGATTAATTTGCATTCTTCTACATGTTGAGCCAGCACCACTTGTTGAAAATGCTGTCCTTTTCCCATTGGATGGTTTTAGCTCCCTTGTCAAAGCTCAAGTGACCATAGGTGTGCAGGTTCATTTCTGGGTCTTCAATTCTATTCCATTGATCATCCTGTCTGTCTCTGTACCAATACCATGCAGTTTTTATAACTACTGCTCTGTAGTACAGTTTGAGGTCAGGGATTGTGATTCCCCCAGAATAGTTCTGGCTGTTCTGTTGAGAATAATTCTCACTGTCCTGGGTTTTTTGTTATTCCAAGTGAATTTGTAAATTGCTCTTTCTATCTCTATGAAGAATTGATTTGGAATTTTGATGGGTATTGCATTGAATCTGTAGATTGCTTTTGGAAGGATAGCCATTTTTACTAAGTTAATCCTGCCAATCCAGGAACATGGGAGATCTTTCCATCTTCTGAGATCTTCTTCGATTTCTTTCTTCAGAGACTTGAAGTTCTTGTCATACAGATTTTCACTTGCTTGGTTAGATTCACCCCAAGATATTTTATCTTATTTGTGGCTATTGTGAAGGGTATCATTTCCCTAATTTCATTCTCAGCCTGTTTATCCTTTGAATAGAGGAAGACTACTGATTTGTTTGAGTTGATTTTATATCCAGCCACATTGCTAAAGTTGTTTATCAGGTTTAGGAGTTCTCTGGTGGAAGTTTTAGGTTCACTTAAGTATACTATCATATCATCTGCAAATAGTGAAATTTTGACTTCTTCCTTTCCTATTTGTATCCCTTTGACTTCCTTTTGTTGTCTAATTGCTCTAGCTAAGACTTCCAGTACTATATTGAATAGGTAAGGTGAGAGTGGGCAGGCTTGTCTAGTCCCTGATCTTAGTGGGATTGCTTCAAGTTTCTCTCCATTTATTTTGATGTTGGCTACTGGCTTGCTGTAGATTGCTTTTACTATGTTTAGGTTTGGGCCTTGAATTCCTGATCTTTCCAAGACTTTTAACATGAAGGGATGTTGAATTTTGTCAAATGCTTTCTCAGCGTCTAGTGAGATGACCAAGTGGTTTTTTTCTTTGAGTTTATTTATGTAGTGGATTACATTGATGGATTTCTGAATATTGAACCATCTCTGCATTCCTGGGATAAAGCCTACTGGATCATGATGGATAATTGTTTTGATGTGTTGTTGGATTCAGTTTGCAAGAATTTTATTGAGTATTTTTGCATCAATATTCATAAGAGAGATTGGTCTGTAGTTCTCTTTCTTTGTTGGGTCTTTCTGTAGTTTAGGTATGAGCGTAATGGTAGCTTCATAGAATGAATTGGGTAATGTTCCTTCTGTTTCTATTCGATGGAATAGCTTGAAGAGGATTGGTATTAGGTCTTCCTTGAAGGTCTGAAAGAATTCTGCACTGAAACCATCTGGCCCCAGACATTTTTTGGTGGGAAGATTTTTAATGACTGTTTCTATTTCTTTAGGAGTTATGCGAGTTTTAGATGGTTTATCTGCTCCTCGTTTAACTTTGGTACCTGGTATCTGTCTAGAAAATTGTCTATTTCATCCAGATTTTCCAATTTTGTTGAGCCTTTGTAGTAGAATCTGATGATTTTTTAAATTTCCTCTGTTTCTGTTGTTATGTCTCCCTTTTCAGTTCTGATTTTATTAATTTGAATGCTGTCTCTGCGCCCTTTGGTTAGTCTGGCTAAGGGTTTGTCTATCTTGTTGATTTTCTCAAAGAGCCAGCTCCTGGTTTTGTTGATATTTTGTATAGTTCTTTTTGTTTCGACTTGGTTGATTTCAGCCCTGAGTTTGACTATTTCCTGCCGTCTACTCCTCTTGGGTATATTAGCTTCTTTTTCTTCTAACTCTTTCAGGTGTGCTGTCAAGTTGTTAATGTATGCTCTTTCCACATTCTTTTTGTGAGCACTTAGAGCTATGATTTTTCCTCTTAGTACTGCTTTCAATGAGTCCCACAAGTTTTGATATGATGTGTTCTCATTTTCATTTAATTCTAAAAAGTCTTTAATTTCTTTCTTTATTTCTTCCTTGACCAAGTTATCATTGAGTAGAGCATTGTTCAGTTTCCAAGTCTATGTGGGCTTTCTGTTGTTTTTGTCCATGTCAAAGACGAGTCTTAGTCCATGGTGGTCTGATAAGTTACTAGGGATTATTTCAATCTTTTTGTATCTGTTGAGGCCTGTTTTGTGACCAATTATATGGTCTATTTTGGAGAAGGTACCATGAGGTGCTGCTGAGAAGAAGGTATATTCTTTTGTTTTAGGATGAAGTGTTCTATAGATGTCAGTTAATTCCAATTGGTTCATAACTTCTGTTACTTTCATTCTGTCTCGGTTTAGTTTCTGTTTCCATGATCTGTCCATAACTGAGAGTGGGGTGTTGAAATCTCCCTCTCTTATTGTGTAGGGTGCAGTGTATGTTTTAAGCTTTAGTAAAGTTTCTTTTACGTATGTGGGGGCCATTGCATTTGGGGCATAGATGTTGACAATTGCAAGTTCCTCTTGGTACATTTTTCCTTTGATGAATATGAAGTGTCCTTCTTTATCTTTTTTGATATCTTTTATCTTATTCTACCCAATCATCCCTCTGCCCCTCTGCCTCTCTGCCCCTCTGCCCCTCTGCCCCTCTGCCCCTCTGCCTAGGACTCTCCCTCTCTGTCTCTCTGCCTCTCTGCCTCTCTCTGTCTCTAATTTTCTACCTGTCAGCCTCTTCCTCTGTCTCTCTGCCTCTTCCTATGCCTCTCTGCCTCTCTGCCTCTCTGCCTCACTGCCTCTGCCTCTCTACCTCTCTGCCTCTTCCTCTCTGCCTCACTGCCTCTCTTCCTCTCTACGTCTCTGCCTCTCTGCCTCTCTCTGGCTCTCTCTGGCTCTCTCTGCCTCTCGGCCTCTCCCTCACTGCATCTCTGCCTCACTGCATCTCTGCCTCACTACATCTCTGCCTCTCTGCCTCTGCCTCTCTGCCTCTCTGCCTCTCTATGCCTCTCTGCCTCTGCCTCGCAGCCTCTCTGCGTCTCTGCCTCTCTGCCTCTTTGCCTCTCTGCCTCTGCCACTGCCTCTGCCTTGCTGCCTCTCTGCCTCTCTGCCTCTCTGCCTCTCTGTCTCTCTGCCTCTCTGCTTTTCTGCCTCTCTGCTTCTCTGCCTCTCTGCCTCTCTGCCTCTCTGCCTCTATGCCTCTATGCCTCTCTGCCTCTCTCTGTCTCTCTGTGCCTCTCTCTGCCTCTCTCTCTGCCTCTCTCTGCCTCTCTCTCTCTCTGCCTCTCTCTGCCTCCCTGCATCTCTGCCTCGCTGCCTCTCTGCCTCTGTGCCTCTCTGCATCTCCTACTCTGCCTCTCTGCTTCTCTGCCTCTCTGTTTCTCTGATTCTCTGCCTCTCTGATTCTCTGCCTCTCTGCCTCTATGCCTCTCTGCTTCTCTGCCCCTCTGCCTCTCTGCCCCTCTGCCCCTCTGCCCCTCTGCCCCTCTGCCCCTCTGCCCCTCTGCCCCTCAGGGCCTCTGCCTCTCTGCGTAGGCCTCTCCCTCTCTGTCTCTCTGCCTCTCTGCCTCTCCTCTGCCTCTCTGCCTCTCCTCTGCCTCTCTGCCTCTCTATCTCTCTGCCTCTCTGCCTCTCTGCTTCTGTGCCTCTCTATATATCTACCTCTCTACCTCTCTACCTCTCTGCCTCTGCCTCTCTACCTCTCTGCCTCTGCCTCTCTGCGTACCTGCCACTGCCTCTGCTTCGCTGCCTCCCTGCCTCTCTGCCTCTCTGCATCTCTGCCTTTTTACTTCTCTGCCTCTTCCTCTCCTTCTGTTTCTCTGCCTCTCTACATCTCTGCCTCTCTGCCTCAGCCTTTCTGCATCTGCCTCTCTGCCTCTGCCTCTCTTCCTCTGCCTCTCTGCATTTGCCTCTATGCCTCTGCCCCTGCCCCTGCCCCTGCCTCAGCTTCTGCCTCTCAGCAACTCTGCCTCTGCTTCTGTGCCTCTCAGCCTTTGTCTCTCTCCATCTTTTTCTCAGCCTCTGCCTCTGTCTCTCTGCCTCTCTACCTCTGTCTCTCTGCCTCTTCCCCTGCCTCTGGCTATGCTTCTCTGCCTCTGCCTCTCTGCCTCTGCCTAGGCCTCTCTGCCTCTCTGCCTCTCTGCCTCTCTGCCTCTCTGCCTCTCTGCCTCTGCCTACCTGCCTCTCTGCCTCTGCTTCTCTGACTCTCTGACTCTCTGACTCTCTGACTCTGTCTCTCTGCCTCTGCATATGTCTCTGTGCATCTGCCTCTGTGCCTCTGACTCTCTGACTCTGACCCTCTGACTGTGACTCTATTTCTCTTCCTCTCTGCCTCTGCATCTGGCTCTTCCTCTGCAACACTGCATCTCTGCCTCAGTCTCTGCCACTGCTTCTCTGCATCTGCCTCTCTGCCTCTGCCTCTGCCTCTCTTCCTCTGCATCTGTGCTTCTGCCTCTCTGCATCTGTCCCTGCCCCTGGCCCTGCCTAAGCCTCTGCCTCTCAGCCACTCTGCCTCTGCCTCTCTGCCTCTCAGCCTTTGTCGCTCTCCTACTTTTTCTCAGCTTCTGCCTCTGTCTCTCTGCCTCTCTGCCTCTGTCTCTGCCCCTTCCCCTGCCTCGGGTTATGCTTCTCTGACTCTGACTCTTTGACTCTCTGCCTCTGCATGGGCCTCACTGCCTCTCTCTCTGCCTCTCTCTGCCTCTCTCTGCCTCTCTGACCCTCTGCCTCTCTGCCTCTCTGCCTCTCTGCCTCTCTACCTCTGACTCTCTGCCTCTCTGCCTCTACTTCTCTGCCTCTCTGCCTCTCTGCCTCTCTGCCTCTCTCTGCCTCTCTCTGCCTCTCTCTGCCTCTCTGCCTCTCTGTGTCTCTGCCTCTCTGCCTCTCTCTGTCTCTAATTTTCTACCTGTCAGCCTCTTCCTCTGCCTCTCTGCCTCTTCCTCTGCCTCTCTGCCTCACTGCCTCGCTGCCTCTGCCTCTCTACCTCTCTGCCTCTTCCTCTCCGCCTCACTGCCTCTCTTCCTACCTCTCTGCCTCTCTGCCTCTCTGCCTCTCTGCCTCTTTGCCTCTCTGCCTCTCTGCCTCTCTGCCTCTCTGCCTCTCTGCCTCTCTGCCTCTCTGCCTCTCTGCCTGTCTACCTCTGCCTCTCTGCCTCTCTGCCTCTCTGCCTCTCTTCCTCTCTGCCTCTCTGCCTCTCTCTGCCTCTCTGCCTCTCTGACCCTCTGCCTCTCTGCCTCTCTGCCTCTGCCTCTCTGCCTCTCTGCCTCTGCTTCTCTGCCTCACTGCCTCTCTTCCTCTCTGCCTCTCTGCCTCTCTGTGTCTCTACCTCTCTGCCTCTCTCTGTCTCTAATTTTCTACCTGTCAGCCTCTTCCTCTGCCTCTCTGCCTCTTCCTCTGCCTCTCTGCCTCTCTGCCTCACTGCCTCGCTGCCTCTGCCTCTCTACCTCTCTGCCTCTTCCTCTCGGCCTCACTGCCTGTCTTCCTCTCTACCTCTCTGCCTCTCTGCCTCTCTCTGGCACTCTCTGGCTCTCTCTACCTCTCTATGTCTCTCTCTGCCTCTCTGCCTCTCCCTCACTGCATCTCTGCCTCACTGCATCTCTGCCTCACTACATCTCTGCCTCTCGGCCTCTGCCACTGCCTCTCTGCCTCTCTGCCTCTCTATGCCTCTCTATGCCTCTCTATGCCTCTCTATGCCTCTCTATGCCTCTCTGCCTCTCTGCCTCTCGGCCTCTCTGCCTCTCTGCCTCTCGGCCTCTCTGCCTCTCTGGCTCTCAGCCTCTCTGCCTCTCTGCCTCTCTGCCTCTCTGCCTCTCTGCCTCTCTACCTCTCTATATGCCTCTGCCTCTCTGCCTCTCTGCCTCTCCACCTCTCTCCGCCTCTCTCCGCCTCTCCCCCTATCCCCCTCTCCTCCTCTCTGCCTCTCTGCAGCTCTGCATCTCTGCATCTCCTACTCGGCCTCTGCCTCTCTGCCCCTCTGCCCCTCTGCCCCTCTGCCCCTCTGCCCCTCTGCCCCTCTGCCCCTCTGCCCCTCTGCCCCTCTGCCCCTCTGCCCCTCTGCCCCTCTGCCCCTCTGCCCCTCTGCCCCTCTGCCCCTCTGCCCCTCTGCCCCTCTGCCCCTCTGCCCCTCTGCCCCTCTGCCCCTCTGCCCCTCTGCCCCTCTGCCCCTCTGCCCCTCTGCCCCTCTGCCCCTCTGCCCCTCTGCCCCTCTGCCCCTCTGCCCCTCTGCCCCTCTGCCCCTCTGCCCCTCTGCCCCTCTGCCCCTCTGCGCCTCTGCGCCTCTGGGACTCAGCCTCTCTGCCTCTCTGCCTCTCTGCCTCTATCTCTGCCTCTCGGCCTCACTGCATTCTGCCTCTCTATGCCTCTCTGCCTCTCTGCATCTCTGCCTCTCTATGCCTCTCTGCCTCTCTATGCCTCTCTGCCTCTCGGCCTCTCTGCCTCTCTGCCTCTCTATGCCTCTCGGCCTCTCTATGCCTCTCTGCCTCTCTATGCCTCTCGGCCTCTCTATGCCTCTCGGCCTCTCTGCCTCTCTGCCTCTCTGCCTCGGCCTCTCTGCCTCTCTGCCTCTCTTCCTCTCTGCCTCTCTGCCTCTCTGCCTAGGCCTCTGCCTCTCTGCCTAGGCCTCTGCCTCTCTGCCTCTCTGCCTCTCTCTCTGCCTCTCTCTCTGCCTCTCTGCCTCTCTGCCTCTCTGCCTCTCTGCCTCTCTGCCTCTCTGCCTCACTGCATCTCTGCCTCACTATGCCTCTCAGCCTCGGCCTCTCTGCCTCTCTGCCTCTCTGCCTCTCTGCCTCTTGGCCTCTCGGCCTCTCTGCCTCTCTGCCTCTCTGCCTCTCTGCCTCTCTACCTCTCTACCTCTCTATATGCCTCTGCCTCTCTGCCTCTTTGCCTCTCTGGCACTGCCTCTCTGCCTCTCAGCCTTAGTCTCTCTCCTACTTTTTCTCAGCTTCTGCCTCTGTCTCTCTGCCTCTCTGCCTCTGTCTCTGCCCCTTCCCCTGCCTCTGGCTATGCTTCTCTGACTCTGCCTCTTTGCCTCTGTGCCTCTGCCTGGGCCTCACTGCCTCTCTCTCGGCCTCTCTCTGCTTCTCTCTGCCTCTCTGACCCTCTGCCTCTCTACCTCTCTGCCTCTCTGCCTCTCTACCTCTGCCTCTCTGCCTCTCTGCCTCTCTGCCTCTCTGCCTCTCTCTGCCTCTCTCTGCCTCTCTCTGCCTCTCTGCCTCTCTGCCTCTCTTCCTCTCTGTGTCTCTACCTCTCTGCCTCCCTCTGTCTCTAATTTTCTACCTGTCAGCCTCTTCCTCTACCTCTCTGCCTCTTCCTCTGCCTCTCTGCCTCCCTGCCTCACTGCTGCGCTGCCTCTGGCTCTCTACCTCTTCCTCTCTGCCTCACTGCTTCTCTTCCTCTCTACCTCTCTGCCTCTCTGCCTCTCTGCCTCTCTCTGCCTCTATATGCCTCTATATGCCTCTCTCTGCCTCTCTGCCTCTCCCTCACTGCATCTCTGCCTCACTGCATCTCAGCCTCACTACATCTCTGCCTCTCTGCCTCTGCCGCTGCCTCTCTGCCTCTCTGACTCTCTGCCTCTCTATGCCTCTCTGCCTCTCTGCCTCTCTGCCTCTCTGCCTCTCTGCCTCTCTGCCTCTCTGCCTCTCTGCCTCTCTGCCTCTCTGCCTCTCTCTGCCTCTCTGCCTCTCTGCATCTGCCTCTCTGCCTCTCTCCCTCTCTGCCTGTCTGCCTGTCTGCCTCTCTGCCTCTCTGCCTCTCTGCCTCTCTGCCTCTGCCTCTCTGCCTCTCTGCCACTGCCTCTGCCTTGCTGCCTCTCTGCGTCTCTGTCTCTCTGCCTCTCTGCTTTTCTTCCTCTCTGCTTCTCTGCCTCTCTGCCTCTATGCCTCTATGCCTCTCTGCCTCTCTGCCTCTCTCTGTCTCTCTGTGCCTCTCTCTGCCTCTCTCTCTTTGCCTCTCTCTGCCTCTCTCTCTCTCTCTCTCTCTGCCTCTCTCTGCCTCTCTCTGCCTCTCTCTGCCTCCCTGCCTCCCTGCCTCTCTGCCTCACTGCTTCTCTGCCTCTGTGCCTCTCTGCATGTCCTACTCTGCCTCTCGGTTTCTCTGCCTCTCGGCTTCTCTGCCTCTCTGCCTCTCTGCCTCTCTGATTCTCTGCCTCTCTGCCTCTCTGCCTCTCTGCCTCTCTGCCTCTCTGCCTCTCTGCCTCTCTGCCTCTCTGCCTCTCTGCCTCTCTGCCTCTCTGCCTCTCTGCCTCTCTGCCTCTCTGCCTCTCTGCCTCTCTGCCTCTCTGCCTCTCTGCCTCTCTGCCTGTCTGCCTGTCTGCCTGTCGTCGTCTGCCTGTCTGCCTCTCTGCCTCTCTGACTCTCTGACTCTCTGACTCTCTGACTCTGTCTCTCTGCCTCTGCATATGTCTCTGTACATTTGCCTCTGTGCCTCTGACTCTCTGACTCTGACGCTCTGACTGTGACTCTATTTCTCTTCCTCTCTGCCTCTGCATCTGGCTCTTCCTCTGCAACACTGCATCTCTGCCTCAGTCTCTGCCACTGCTTCTCTGCATTTGCCTCTCTGCCTCTGCCTCTGCCTCTCTTCCTCTGCATCTGTGCTTCTGCCTCTCTGCATCTCTCCCTGACCCTGGCCCTGCCTAAGCCTCTGCCTCTCTGCCTCTCAGCCTTTGTCTCTCTCCTACTTTTTCTCAGCTTCTGCCTCTGTCTCTCTGCCTCTCTGCCTCTGTCTCTGCCCCTTCCCCTGCCTCTGGCTATGCTTCTCTGACTCTGCCTCTTTGCCTCTCTGCCTCTGCCTGGGCCTCACTGCCTCTCTCTCTGCCTCTCTCTGTCTCTCTCTGCCTCTCTCTGCCTCTCTGACCCTCTGCCTCTCTGCCTCTCTGCCTCTCTGCCTCTCTGCCTCTCTATCTCTGACTCTCTGCCTCTCTGCCTCTACTTCTCTGCCTCTCTGCCTCTCTGCCTCTCTGCCTCTCTGCCTCTCTGCCTCTCTGCCTCTCTGCCTCTCTCTGCCTCTCTCTGCCTCTCTCTGCCTCTCTCTGCCTCTCTCTGCCTCTCTGCCTCTCTGTGTCTCTGCCTCTCTGCCTCTCTCTGTCTCTAATTTTCTACCTGTCAGCCTCTTCCTCTGCCTCTCTGCCTCTTCCTCTGCCTCTCTGCCTCACTGCCTCGCTGCCTCTGCCTCTCTACCTCTCTGCCTCTTCCTCTCCGCCTCACTGCCTCTCTTCCTCTCTACCTCTCTGCCTCTCTGCCTCTCTGCCTCTCTGCCTCTTTGCCTCTCTGCCTCTCTGCCACTCTGCCTCTCTGCCTCTCTGCCTCTCTGCCTCTCTACCTCTCTATATGCCTCTGCCTCTCTGCCTCTTTGCCTCTCTGCCTCTGCCTCTCTGCCTCTCTGCCACTGCCTCTGCCTTGCTGCCTCTCTGCCTCTCTGTCTCTCTGCCTCTCTGCTTTTCTTCCTCTCTGCTTCTCTGCCTCTCTGCCTCTATGCCTCTATGCCTCTATGCCTCTCTCTTTCTGTCCCTCTCTCTGCCTATCTCTGCCTCTCTCTGCCTCTCTCTGCCTCTCTCTCTTTGCCTCTCTCTGCCTCTCTCTCTGCCTCTCTCTGCCTCTCTCTGCCTCTCTCTGCCTCTCTCTGCCTCTCTCTGCCTCGCTGCTTCTCTGCCTCCGAGCCTCTCTGCATCTCCTACTCTGCCTCTCGGCTTCTCTGCCTCTCTGCCTCTCTGCCTCTCTGATTCTCTGCCTCTCTGCCTCTCTGCCTCTCTGCCTCTCTGCCTCTCTGCCTCTCTGCCTCTCTGCCTCTCTGCCTCTCTGCCTCTCTGCCTCTCTGCCTCTCTGCCTCTCTGCCTCTCTGCCTCTCTGCCTCTCTGCCTCTCTGCCTCTCTGCCTCTCTGCCTGTCGTCGTCTGCCTGTCTGCCTCTCTGCCTCTCTGACTCTCTGACTCTCTGACTCTCTGACTCTGTCTCTCTGCCTCTGCATATGTCTTTGTGCATCTGCCTCTGTGCCACTGACTCTCTGACTCTGATCCTCTGACTGTGACTCTATTTCTCTTCCTCTCTGCCTCTGCATCTTGCTCTTCCTCTGCAACACTGCATCTCTGCCTCAGTCTCTGCCACCGCTTCTCTGCATCTGCCTCTCTGCCTCTGCCTCTGCCTCTTTTCCTCTGCATCTGTGCTTCTGCCTCTCTGCATCTGTCCCTGCCCCTTCCACTGCCTAAGCCTCTGCCTCTCAGCCACTCTGCCTCTGCCTCTCTGCCTCTCAGCCTTTGTCTCTCTCCTACTTTTTCTCAGCTTCTGCCTCTGTCTCTCTGCCTCTCTGCCTCTGTCTCTCTGCCTCTCTGCCTCTGTCTCTGCCCCTACCCCTGCCTCTGGTTATGCTTCTCTGACTCTGCCTCTTTGCCTTTCTACCTCTGCCTGGGCCTCACTGCCTCTCTCTCTGCCTCTCTCTGCCTCTCTGCCTCTCTGCCTCTGTGCCTCTCTGCCTCTCTACCTCTGACTCTCTGCGTCTCTGCCTATGCTTCTCTGCCTCACTGCCTCTCTTCCTCTCTGCCTCTCTGGCTCTCTGCCTCTCTGCCTCTCTGCCTCTCTGCCTCTCTGCCTCTCTGCCTCTCTGCCTCTCTCTGCCTCTCTCTGCCTCTCTCTGCCTCTCTGCCTCTCTGCCTCTCTCTGTCTCTAATTTTCTACCTGTCAGCCTCTTCCTCTGCCTCTCTGCCTCTTCCTCTGCCTCTCTGCCTCTCTGCCTCACTGCCTCACTGCCTCTGCCTCTCTACCTCTCTGCTTCTTCCTCTCTGCCTCACTGCCTCTCTTCCTCTCTACCTCTCTGTCTCTCTGCCTCTCTGCCTCTCTCTGGCTCTCTCTGCATCTCTCTGCCTCTCTATGCCTCTCTATGCCTCTCTATGCCTCTCGGCCTCTCTATGCCTCTCGGCCTCTCTGCCTCTCTGCCTCTCTGCCTCGGCCTCTCTGCCTCTCTGCCTCTCTTCCTCTCTGCCTCTCTGCCTCTCTGCCTAGGCCTCTGCCTCTCTGCCTAGGCCTCTGCCTCTCTGCCTCTCTGCCTCTCTCTCTGCCTCTCTCTCTGCCTCTCTGCCTCTCTGCCTCTCTGCCTCTCTGCCTCTCTGCCTCTCTGCCTCACTGCATCTCTGCCTCACTATGCCTCTCAGCCTCGGCCTCTCTGCCTCTCTGCCTCTCTGCCTCTCTGCCTCTTGGCCTCTCGGCCTCTCTGCCTCTCTGCCTCTCTGCCTCTCTGCCTCTCTACCTCTCTACCTCTCTATATGCCTCTGCCTCTCTGCCTCTTTGCCTCTCTGGCACTGCCTCTCTGCCTCTCAGCCTTAGTCTCTCTCCTACTTTTTCTCAGCTTCTGCCTCTGTCTCTCTGCCTCTCTGCCTCTGTCTCTGCCCCTTCCCCTGCCTCTGGCTATGCTTCTCTGACTCTGCCTCTTTGCCTCTGTGCCTCTGCCTGGGCCTCACTGCCTCTCTCTCGGCCTCTCTCTGCTTCTCTCTGCCTCTCTGACCCTCTGCCTCTCTACCTCTCTGCCTCTCTGCCTCTCTACCTCTGCCTCTCTGCCTCTCTGCCTCTCTGCCTCTCTGCCTCTCTCTGCCTCTCTCTGCCTCTCTCTGCCTCTCTGCCTCTCTGCCTCTCTTCCTCTCTGTGTCTCTACCTCTCTGCCTCCCTCTGTCTCTAATTTTCTACCTGTCAGCCTCTTCCTCTACCTCTCTGCCTCTTCCTCTGCCTCTCTGCCTCCCTGCCTCACTGCTGCGCTGCCTCTGGCTCTCTACCTCTTCCTCTCTGCCTCACTGCTTCTCTTCCTCTCTACCTCTCTGCCTCTCTGCCTCTCTGCCTCTCTCTGCCTCTATATGCCTCTATATGCCTCTCTCTGCCTCTCTGCCTCTCCCTCACTGCATCTCTGCCTCACTGCATCTCAGCCTCACTACATCTCTGCCTCTCTGCCTCTGCCGCTGCCTCTCTGCCTCTCTGACTCTCTGCCTCTCTATGCCTCTCTGCCTCTCTGCCTCTCTGCCTCTCTGCCTCTCTGCCTCTCTGCCTCTCTGCCTCTCTGCCTCTCTGCCTCTCTGCCTCTCTGCCTCTCTGCCTCTCTCTGCCTCTCTGCCTCTCTGCATCTGCCTCTCTGCCTCTCTCCCTCTCTGCCTGTCTGCCTGTCTGCCTCTCTGCCTCTCTGCCTCTCTGCCTCTCTGCCTCTGCCTCTCTGCCTCTCTGCCACTGCCTCTGCCTTGCTGCCTCTCTGCGTCTCTGTCTCTCTGCCTCTCTGCTTTTCTTCCTCTCTGCTTCTCTGCCTCTCTGCCTCTATGCCTCTATGCCTCTCTGCCTCTCTGCCTCTCTCTGTCTCTCTGTGCCTCTCTCTGCCTCTCTCTCTTTGCCTCTCTCTGCCTCTCTCTCTCTCTCTCTCTCTGCCTCTCTCTGCCTCTCTCTGCCTCTCTCTGCCTCCCTGCCTCCCTGCCTCTCTGCCTCACTGCTTCTCTGCCTCTGTGCCTCTCTGCATGTCCTACTCTGCCTCTCGGTTTCTCTGCCTCTCGGCTTCTCTGCCTCTCTGCCTCTCTGCCTCTCTGATTCTCTGCCTCTCTGCCTCTCTGCCTCTCTGCCTCTCTGCCTCTCTGCCTCTCTGCCTCTCTGCCTCTCTGCCTCTCTGCCTCTCTGCCTCTCTGCCTCTCTGCCTCTCTGCCTCTCTGCCTCTCTGCCTCTCTGCCTCTCTGCCTCTCTGCCTGTCTGCCTGTCTGCCTGTCGTCGTCTGCCTGTCTGCCTCTCTGCCTCTCTGACTCTCTGACTCTCTGACTCTCTGACTCTGTCTCTCTGCCTCTGCATATGTCTCTGTACATTTGCCTCTGTGCCTCTGACTCTCTGACTCTGACGCTCTGACTGTGACTCTATTTCTCTTCCTCTCTGCCTCTGCATCTGGCTCTTCCTCTGCAACACTGCATCTCTGCCTCAGTCTCTGCCACTGCTTCTCTGCATTTGCCTCTCTGCCTCTGCCTCTGCCTCTCTTCCTCTGCATCTGTGCTTCTGCCTCTCTGCATCTCTCCCTGACCCTGGCCCTGCCTAAGCCTCTGCCTCTCTGCCTCTCAGCCTTTGTCTCTCTCCTACTTTTTCTCAGCTTCTGCCTCTGTCTCTCTGCCTCTCTGCCTCTGTCTCTGCCCCTTCCCCTGCCTCTGGCTATGCTTCTCTGACTCTGCCTCTTTGCCTCTCTGCCTCTGCCTGGGCCTCACTGCCTCTCTCTCTGCCTCTCTCTGTCTCTCTCTGCCTCTCTCTGCCTCTCTGACCCTCTGCCTCTCTGCCTCTCTGCCTCTCTGCCTCTCTGCCTCTCTACCTCTGACTCTCTGCCTCTCTGCCTCTACTTCTCTGCCTCTCTGCCTCTCTGCCTCTCTGCCTCTCTGCCTCTCTGCCTCTCTGCCTCTCTGCCTCTCTCTGCCTCTCTCTGCCTCTCTCTGCCTCTCTCTGCCTCTCTCTGCCTCTCTGCCTCTCTGTGTCTCTGCCTCTCTGCCTCTCTCTGTCTCTAATTTTCTACCTGTCAGCCTCTTCCTCTGCCTCTCTGCCTCTTCCTCTGCCTCTCTGCCTCACTGCCTCGCTGCCTCTGCCTCTCTACCTCTCTGCCTCTTCCTCTCCGCCTCACTGCCTCTCTTCCTCTCTACCTCTCTGCCTCTCTGCCTCTCTGCCTCTCTGCCTCTTTGCCTCTCTGCCTCTCTGCCACTCTGCCTCTCTGCCTCTCTGCCTCTCTGCCTCTCTACCTCTCTATATGCCTCTGCCTCTCTGCCTCTTTGCCTCTCTGCCTCTGCCTCTCTGCCTCTCTGCCACTGCCTCTGCCTTGCTGCCTCTCTGCCTCTCTGTCTCTCTGCCTCTCTGCTTTTCTTCCTCTCTGCTTCTCTGCCTCTCTGCCTCTATGCCTCTATGCCTCTATGCCTCTCTCTTTCTGTCCCTCTCTCTGCCTATCTCTGCCTCTCTCTGCCTCTCTCTGCCTCTCTCTCTTTGCCTCTCTCTGCCTCTCTCTCTGCCTCTCTCTGCCTCTCTCTGCCTCTCTCTGCCTCTCTCTGCCTCTCTCTGCCTCGCTGCTTCTCTGCCTCCGAGCCTCTCTGCATCTCCTACTCTGCCTCTCGGCTTCTCTGCCTCTCTGCCTCTCTGCCTCTCTGATTCTCTGCCTCTCTGCCTCTCTGCCTCTCTGCCTCTCTGCCTCTCTGCCTCTCTGCCTCTCTGCCTCTCTGCCTCTCTGCCTCTCTGCCTCTCTGCCTCTCTGCCTCTCTGCCTCTCTGCCTCTCTGCCTCTCTGCCTCTCTGCCTCTCTGCCTCTCTGCCTGTCGTCGTCTGCCTGTCTGCCTCTCTGCCTCTCTGACTCTCTGACTCTCTGACTCTCTGACTCTGTCTCTCTGCCTCTGCATATGTCTTTGTGCATCTGCCTCTGTGCCACTGACTCTCTGACTCTGATCCTCTGACTGTGACTCTATTTCTCTTCCTCTCTGCCTCTGCATCTTGCTCTTCCTCTGCAACACTGCATCTCTGCCTCAGTCTCTGCCACCGCTTCTCTGCATCTGCCTCTCTGCCTCTGCCTCTGCCTCTTTTCCTCTGCATCTGTGCTTCTGCCTCTCTGCATCTGTCCCTGCCCCTTCCACTGCCTAAGCCTCTGCCTCTCAGCCACTCTGCCTCTGCCTCTCTGCCTCTCAGCCTTTGTCTCTCTCCTACTTTTTCTCAGCTTCTGCCTCTGTCTCTCTGCCTCTCTGCCTCTGTCTCTCTGCCTCTCTGCCTCTGTCTCTGCCCCTACCCCTGCCTCTGGTTATGCTTCTCTGACTCTGCCTCTTTGCCTTTCTACCTCTGCCTGGGCCTCACTGCCTCTCTCTCTGCCTCTCTCTGCCTCTCTGCCTCTCTGCCTCTGTGCCTCTCTGCCTCTCTACCTCTGACTCTCTGCGTCTCTGCCTATGCTTCTCTGCCTCACTGCCTCTCTTCCTCTCTGCCTCTCTGGCTCTCTGCCTCTCTGCCTCTCTGCCTCTCTGCCTCTCTGCCTCTCTGCCTCTCTGCCTCTCTCTGCCTCTCTCTGCCTCTCTCTGCCTCTCTGCCTCTCTGCCTCTCTCTGTCTCTAATTTTCTACCTGTCAGCCTCTTCCTCTGCCTCTCTGCCTCTTCCTCTGCCTCTCTGCCTCTCTGCCTCACTGCCTCACTGCCTCTGCCTCTCTACCTCTCTGCTTCTTCCTCTCTGCCTCACTGCCTCTCTTCCTCTCTACCTCTCTGTCTCTCTGCCTCTCTGCCTCTCTCTGGCTCTCTCTGCATCTCTCTGCCTCTCTATGCCTCTCTATGCCTCTCTCTGCCTCTCTGCCTCTCCCTCACTGCATCTCTGCCTCACTGCATCTCTGCCTCACTACATCTCTGCCTCTCAGCCTCTGCCGCCGCCTCTCTGCCTCTCTGCCTCTCTATGCCTCTCTGCCTCTCTGGCTCTCTCTGGCTCTCTCTGCCTCTCTTTGCCTCTCTATGCCTCTCTCTGCCTCTCTGCCTCTCCCTCACTGCATCTCTGCCTCACTACATCTCTGCCTCTCAGCCTCTGCCGCCGCCTCTCTGCCTCTCTGCCTCTCTGTCTCTCTCTGCCTCTCTGCCTCTCTGCCTCTCTGCCTCTCTCTGACTCTAATTTTCTACCTGTCAGCCTCTTCCTCTGCCTCTCTGCCTCTTCCTCTGCCTCTCTGCCTCTCTGCCTCTCTGCCTCTCTGCCTCTCTGCCTCTCTGCCTCTCTGCCTCTCTGCCTCTCTGCCTCTTTGCCTATCTGCCTCTCTGCCTCTCTGTTTCTGCAGGTCGGCCTATCGGCCTCTCTGCCTCTCTGCCTCTCTGACTCTCTGCCTCTGTCTCTCTGCCTCTGCATATGCCTCTGTGCGTCTGCCTCTGTGCATCTGAATCTCTGACTCTGACCCTCTGACTGTGATTCTATTTCTCTTCCTCTCTGCCTCTGCATCTGGTCTTCCTCTGCAACACTGCATCTATGCCTCAGTCTCTGCCACTTCTTGTCTGCATCTGCCTCTCTGCCTCTGCATCTGCCTCTCTGCATCTTGCCTGTCAGCCTCGACCTCTGCCTCTCTACCTCTTCCTCTGCCTCTCTACCTCTGTCTCTCTGCCGCTTCAGCTGCCTCTGCCTATGCTTCTCTGCCTCTGCCTCTTTGCCTCTTCGCCTCTGCCTAGGCCTCTGCCTCTCTGCTCTCTCTCTTCCTCTCTCTCTGCCTCTCTCTCTGCCTCTCTGCCTCTCTGCCTCTCTGCCTCTATGCATTTCTGCCTCTCTGCCTCTCTGCTGCTCTGCCTCTCTGCCTCTCTGCCTCTCTGCCTCTCTGCCTCTGCGCCTCTCTGCCTCTGCGCCTCTCTGCCTCTCTGCCTCTCTGCCTCGCTGCCTCGCTGCCTCGCTGCCTCTCTGCCTCTCTCTGCCTCTCTGCCTCTCTGCCTCTCTGCCTCTCTGCCTCTCTGCCTCTCTGCCTCTCTGCCTCTCTGCCTCTCTGCCTCTCTGCCTCTCTGCCTCTCTGCCTCTCTGCCTCTCTGCCTCTCTGCCTCTCTGCCTCTCTGCCTCTGCGCCTCTCTGCCTCTGCGCCTCTCTACCTCTCTGCCTCTCTGCCTCTCTGCCTCTCTGCCTCTCTGCCTCTCTGCCTCTGCGCCTCTCTGCCTCTCTGCCTCTCTGCCTCTCTGCCTCTCTGCCTCTCTGCCTCTCTGCCTCTCTGCCTCTCTGCCTCTCTGCCTCTCTGCCTCTCTGCCTCTCTGCCTCTCTGCCTCTCTGCCTCTGCCTCTCATTCTCTCTGCCACTGCCTCTGCCTCTCTGCCTCTCTGCCTCTCTGCCTCTCTGCCTCTCTGCCTCTCTGCCTCTCTGCCTCTCTGCCTCTCTGCCTCTCTGCCTCTCTCTCTGCCTCTCTGCCTCTCTGCCTCTCTGCCTGTCTGCCTCTCTGCCTCTCTGCCTCTCTGCCTCTCTGCCTCTCTGCCTCTCTGCCTCTCTGCCTCTCTGCCTCTCTGCCTCTCTGCCTCTGCCTCTCTGCCTCTCTGCCTCTCTGCCTCTCTGCCTGTCTGCCTCTCTGCCTCTCTGCCTCTCGGCCTAAAGGCCTCTCGGCCTAAAGGCCTCTCTGCCTCTGCCTCTGCCTCTCTGCCTCTCTGCCTCTCTGCCTCTCTGCCTCTCTGCCTCTCTGCCTCTCTACCTCTCTACCTCTCTACCTCTCTACCCCTTTATACACCTCTGCCTCTCTTCCTCTCTGCCTCTGCCTCTCATTCTCTCTGCCTCTCTGCCTCTCTGCCTCTCTGCCTCTCTGCCTCTCTGCCTCTCTGCCTCTCTGCCTCTCTGCCTCTCTGCCTCTCTGCCTCTCTGCCTCTCTGCCTCTCTGCCTCTCTGCCTCTCTGCCTCTCTCTCTGCCTCTCTCTCTGCCTCTCTGCCTCTCTGCCTCTCCTCTGTCTCTCTGCCTCTCTGTTTTTGCAGGTCGGCCTCTCGGCCTCTCTGCCTCTCTGCCTCTCTGACTCTGCCTCTGTCTCTCTGCCTCTGCATATGCCTCTGTGTGTCTTCCTCTGTGCATCTGAATCTCTGACTCTGACCCTCTGACTGTGATTCTATTTCTCTTCCTCTCTGCCTCTGCATCTGGTCTTCCTCTGCAACACTGCATCTATGCCTCAGTCTCTGCCATTGCTTGTCTGCATCTGCCTCTCTGCCTCTGCATCTGCCTCTCTGCATCTTGCCTGTCAGCCTCGTCCTCTGCCTCTCTACCTCTTCCTCTGCCTCTCTACCTCTGTCTCTCTGCCGCTTCAGCTGCCTCTGCCTATGCATCTCTGCCTCTGCCTCTTTGCCTCTTCGCCTCTGCCTAGGCCTCTGCCTCTCTGCTCTCTCTCTGCCTCTCTCTCTGCCTCTCTGCCTGTCTGCCTCTCTGCCTGTCTGCCTCTCTGCCTCTCTGCATTTCTGCCTCTCTGCCTCTCTGCTGCTCTGCCTCTCTGCCTCTCTGCCTCTCTGCCTCTGCCTCTCATTCTCTCTGCCACTGCCTCTGCCTCTCTGCCTCTCTGCCTCTCTGCCTCTCTGCCTCTCTGCCTCTCTGCCTCTCTGCCTCTCTGCCTCTCTGCCTCTCTGCCTCTCTGCCTCTCTGCCTCTCTGCCTCTCTGCCTCTCTGCCTCTCTGCCTCTCTGCCTCTCTGCCTCTCTGCCTGCCTCTCTGCCTCTTTGCCTGTCAGCCTCGTCCTCTGCCTCTCTACATCTTCCTCTGACTCTGCCTTTCTGCCTCTATGCCTCTGCCTCTCTACCTCTCTGACTCTGCCTCTGCCTCTCTGCCTCTTTGCCTGTCAGCCTCTTCATCTGCCTCTCTACCTCTTCCTCTGCCTCTGCCTCTCTGCCTCTCTGCCTCTCTGCCTCTCTGCCTCTCTGCCTCTCTGCCTCTCTGCCTCTCTGCCTCTCTGCCTCTCTGCCTCTGCCTCTCATTCTCTCTGCCACTGCCTCTGCCTCTCTGCCTCTCTGCCTCTCTGCCTCTCTGCCTCTCTGCCTCTCTGCCTCTCTGCCTCTCTGCCTCTCTGCCTCTCTGCCTCTCTGCCTCTCGGCCTCTAGGCCTCTAGGCCTCTCGGCCTAAAGGCCTCTCGGCCTAAAGGCCTCTCTGCCTCTGCCTCTCTGCCTCTCTGCCTCTCTGCCTCTCTGCCTCTCTACCTCTCTACCTCTCTACCTCTCTACCCCTTTATACACCTCTGCCTCTCTTCCTCTCTGCCTCTGCCTCTCATTCTCTCTGCCACTGCCTCTCTGCCTCTCTGCCTCTCTGCCTCTCTGCCTCTCTGCCTCTCTGCCTCTCTGCCTCTCTGCCTCTCTGCCTCTCTGCCTCTCTGCCTCTCTGCCTCTCTGCCTCTCTGCCTCTCTGCCTCTCTGCCTCTCTCTCTGCCTCTCTCTCTGCCTCTCTGCCTCTCTGCCTCTCCTCTGTCTCTCTGCCTCTCTGTTTCTGCAGGTCGGCCTCTCGGCCTCTCTGCCTCTCTGCCTCTCTGACTCTGCCTCTGTCTCTCTGCCTCTGCATATGCCTCTGTGTGTCTTCCTCTGTGCATCTGAACCTCTGACTCTGACCCTCTGACTGTGATTCTATTTCTCTTCCTCTCTGCCTCTGCATCTGGTCTTCCTCTGCAACACTGCATCTATGCCTCAGTCTCTGCCATTGCTTGTCTGCATCTGCCTCTCTGCCTCTGCATCTGCCTCTCTGCATCTTGCCTGTCAGCCTCGTCCACTGCCTCTCTACCTCTTCCTCTGCCTCTCTACCTCTGTCTCTCTGCCGCTTCAGCTGCCTCTGCCTATGCATCTCTGCCTCTGCCTCTTTGCCTCTTCGCCTCTGCCTAGGGCTCTGCCTCTCTGCTCTCTCTCTGCCTCTCTCTCTGCCTCTCTGCCTCTCTGCCTCTCTGCCTCTCTGCCTCTCTGCCTCTCTGCCTCTCTGCCTCTCTGCCTCTCTGCCTCTCTGCCTCTCTGCCTCTCTGCCTCTCTGCCTCTCTGCCTCTCTGCCTCTCTGCCTCTCTGCCTCTCTGCCTCTCTGCCTCTCTACCTCTCTACCTCTCTACCTCTCTACCCCTTTATACACCTCTGCCTCTCTTCCTCTCTGCCTCTGCCTCTCATTCTCTCTGCCACTGCCTCTCTGCCTCTCTGCCTCTCTGCCTCTCTGCCTCTCTGCCTCTCTGCCTCTCTGCCTCTCTGCCTCTCTGCCTCTCTGCCTCTCTGCCTCTCTGCCTCTCTGCCT
Source organism: Arvicanthis niloticus (assembly GCF_011762505.2). Taxonomy (NCBI): domain Eukaryota; kingdom Metazoa; phylum Chordata; class Mammalia; order Rodentia; family Muridae; genus Arvicanthis; species Arvicanthis niloticus. Next base: position 2,771,364 of record NW_023045021.1, read on the forward strand.
CTCTGCCTCTCTGCCTCTCTGCCTCTCTGCCTCTCTGCCTCTCTGCCTCTCTGCCTCTCTGCCTCTCTGCCTCTCTGCCTCTCTCTCTGCCTCTCTGCCTCTCTGCCTCTCCTCTGTCTCTCTGCCTCTCTGTTTCTGCAGGTCGGCCTCTCGGCCTCTCTGCCTCTCTGCCTCTCTGCCTCTCTGACTCTGCCTCTGTCTCTCTGCCTCTGCATATGCCTCTGTGTGTCTTCCTCTGTGCATCTGAATCTCTGACTCTGACCCTCTGACTGTGATTCTATTTCTCTTCCTCTCTGCCTCTGCATCTGGTCTTCCTCTGCAACACTGCATCTATGCCTCAGTCTCTGCCATTGCTTGTCTGCATCTGCCTCTCTGCCTCTGCATCTGCCTCTCTGCATCTTGCCTGTCAGCCTCGTCCTCTGCCTCTCTACCTCTTCCTCTGCCTCTCTACCTCTGTCTCTCTGCCCCTTCAGCTGCCTCTGCCTATGCATCTCTGCCTCTGCCTCTTTGCCTCTTCGCCTCTGCCTAGGCCTCTGCCTCTCTGCTCTCTCTCTGCCTCTCTCTCTGCCTCTCTCTCTGCCTCTCTGCCTGTCTGCCTCTCTGCCTCTCTGCCTCTCTGCCTCTCTGCATTTCTGCCTCTCTGCCTCTCTGCTGCTCTGCCTCTCTGCCTCTCTGCCTCTCTGCCTCTGCCTCTCATTCTCTCTGCCACTGCCTCTGCCTCTCTGCCTCTCTGCCTCTCTGCCTCTCTGCCTCTCTGCCTCTCTGCCTCTCTGCCTCTCTGCCTCTCTGCCTCTCTGCCTCTCTGCCTCTCTGCCTCTCTGCCTCTCTGCCTCTCTGCCTCTCTGCCTCTCTGCCTCTCTGCCTCTCTGCCTCTCTGCCTCTCTGCCTCTCTGCCTCTCTGCCTCTCTGCCTCTCTGCCTCTCTGCCTCTCTGCCTCTCTGCCTCTCTGCCTCTCTGCCTCTCTGCCTCTCTGCCTCTCTGCCTCTCTGCCTCTCTGCCTCTCTGCCTCTCTGCCTCTCTGCCTCTCTGCCTCTCTGCCTCTCTGCCTCTCTACCTCTCTACCCCTTTATACACCTCTGCCTCTCTTCCTCTCTGCCTCTGCCTCTCATTCTCTCTGCCACTGCCTCTCTGCCTCTCTGCCTCTCTGCCTCTCTGCCTCTCTGCCTCTCTGCCTCTCTGCCTCTCTGCCTCTCTGCCTCTCTGCCTCTCTGCCTCTCTGCCTCTCTGCCTCTCTGCCTCTCTGCCTCTCTGCCTCTCTGCCTCTCTGCCTCTCTGCCTCTCTCTCTGCCTCTCTCTCTGCCTCTCTGCCTCTCCTCTGTCTCTCTGCCTCTCTGTTTCTGCAGGTCGGCCTCTCGGCCTCTCTGCCTCTCTGCCTCTCTGCCTCTCTGACTCTGCCTCTGTCTCTCTGCCTCTGCATATGCCTCTGTGTGTCTTCCTCTGTGCATCTGAATCTCTGACTCTGACCCTCTGACTGTGATTCTATTTCTCTTCCTCTCTGCCTCTGCATCTGGTCTTCCTCTGCAACACTGCATCTATGCCTCAGTCTCTGCCATTGCTTGTCTGCATCTGCCTCTCTGCCTCTGCATCTGCCTCTCTGCATCTTGCCTGTCAGCCTCGTCCTCTGCCTCTCTACCTCTTCCTCTGCCTCTCTACCTCTGTCTCTCTGCCCCTTCAGCTGCCTCTGCCTATGCATCTCTGCCTCTGCCTCTTTGCCTCTTCGCCTCTGCCTAGGCCTCTGCCTCTCTGCTCTCTCTCTGCCTCTCTGCCTCTCTCTCTGCCTCTCTGCCTGTCTGCCTCTCTGCCTCTCTGCCTCTCTGCCTCTCTGCATTTCTGCCTCTCTGCCTCTCTGCTGCTCTGCCTCTCTGCCTCTCTGCCTCTCTGCCTCTGCCTCTCATTCTCTCTGCCACTGCCTCTGCCTCTCTGCCTCTCTGCCTCTCTGCCTCTCTGCCTCTCTGCCTCTCTGCCTCTCTGCCTCTCTGCCTCTCTGCCTCTCTGCCTCTCTGCCTCTCTGCCTCTCTGCCTCTCTGCCTCTCTGCCTCTCTGCCTCTCTGCCTCTCTGCCTCTCTGCCTCTCTGCCTCTCTGCCTCTCTGCCTCTCTGCCTCTCTGCCTCTCTGCCTCTCTGCCTCTCTGCCTCTCTGCCTCTCTGCCTCTCTGCCTCTCTGCCTCTCTGCCTCTCTGCCTCTCTGCCTCTCTGCCTCTCTCCTCTGCCTCTCTGCCTCTCTGCCTCTCTGCCTCCTCTCTGCCTCCTCTCTGCCTCTCTGCCTCTCTGCCTCTCTGCCTCTCTGCCTATCTGCCTCTCTGCCTCTCTGTTTCTGCAGGTCGGCCTATCGGCCTCTCTCTCTGCCTCTCTGCCTCTCTGCCTCTCTGCCTCTCTGCCTCTCTGCCTCTCTGCCTCTCTGCCTCTCTGCCTCTCTGCCTCTCTGCCTCTCTGCCTCTCTGCCTCTCTGCCTCTCTGCCTCTCTGCCTCTCTGCCTCTCTGCCTCTCTGCCTCTCTGCCTCTCTGCCTCTCTGCCTCTCTTCATTTCTGCCTCTCTGCCTCTCTGCTGCTCTGCCTCTCTGCCTCTCTGCCTCTGCGCCTCTCTGCCTCTGCGCCTCTCTGCCTCTCTGCCTCTCTGCCTCTCTGCCTCTCTGCCTCTCTGCCTCTCTGCCTCTCTGCCTCTCTGCCTCTCTGCCTCTCTGCCTCTGCGCCTCTCTGCCTCTCTGACTCTCTGACTCTCTGCCTCTCTGCCTCTCTACCTCTTTATACGCCTCTGCCTCTCTGCCTCTCTGCCTCTGCCTCTCATTCTTCTGCCACTGCCTCTGCCTCTCTGCCCCTCTCTGCCTCTCTCTGCCCATCTCTGCCTATCTGCTTCTCTGCCTCTCTACCTCTCTGCCTCTCTGCCTCTCTGCCACTCTGCCTTTCTGCCTCTCTGCATCTCTGCATCTCCTACTCTGCCTCTGCCTTTCTGCCTCTCTGTCTCTCTCCCTCTCTGCCTCTCTGCCTCTCTTCCACTCTCTCTGCCTCTCTGCCTCTCTACCACTCTCTCTGCCTCTCTGCCTCTCTGCCTCTCTGCCTCTCTGCCTCTCTGCCTCTCTGCCTCTCTGCCTCTCTGCCTCTCTGCCTCTCTGCCTCTCTGCCTCTCTGCCTCTCTGCCTCTCTGCCTCTTTGCCTGTCAGCCTCGTCCTCTGTCTCTCTACATCTTCCTCTGACTCTGCCTTTCTGCCTCTCTGCCTCTGCCTCTCTACCTCTCTGACTCTGCCTCTGCCTCTCTGCCTCTCTGCCTCTCTGCCTCTCTGCCTCTTTGCCTGTCAGCCTCTTCCTCTGCCTCTCTACCTCTTCCTCTGCCTCTCCTCTGCCTCTCCTCTGCCTCTCTGCCTCTCTGCCTCTCTGCCTCTCTGCCTCTCTGCCTCTCTGCCTCTCTGCCTCTCTGCCTCTCTGCCTCTCTGCCTCTCTGCCTCTCTGCCTCTCTGCCTCTCTGCCTCTCTGCCTCTCTGCCTCTCTGCCTCTCTGCCTCTCTGCCTCTCTGCCTCTCTGCCTCTCTGCCTCTCTGCCTCTCTGCCTCTCTGCCTCTCTGCCTCTCTGCCTCTCTGCCTCTCTGCCTCTCTGCCTCTCTCCCTCTCTGCCTCTCTGCCTCTCTGCCTCTCTGCCTCTCTGCCTCTCTGCCTCTCTGCCTCTCTGCCTCTGCCTCTCAGCCTTTGTCTCTCTCCATCTTTTTCTCAGCCTCTGCCTCTGTCTCTCTGCCTCTCTCCCTCTGTCTCTCTGCCGCTTCAGCTGCCTCTGTCTATGCTTCTCTGCCTCTGCCTCTTTGCCTCTCCGCCTCTGCCTAGGCCTCTGCCTCTCTGCTCTCTCTCTGCCTCTCTCTCTCTGCCTCTCTCTCTGCCTCTCTGCCTCTCTGCCTCTCTGCCTCTCTGCCTCTTTGCCTCTCTGCCTCTCTGCCTGTCTGCCTCTTTGCCTCTCTGCCTCTCTGCCTCTCTGCCTCTCTCTCTGCCTCTCTGCCTCTCTGCCTCTCTGCCTCTCTGCCTCTCTGCCTCTCTGCCTCTCTGCCTCTCTGCCTCTCCTCTGCCTCTCTGCCTCTCTGCCTCTCTGCCTCTCTGCCTCTCTGCCTCTCTGCCTCTCTGCCTCTCTGCCTCTCTGCCTCTCTGCCTCTCTGCCTCTCTCTCTGCCTCTCTGCCTCTCTGCCTCTCTCTGCCTCTCTGCCTCTCTGCCTCTCTGCCTCTCTGCCTCTCTGCCCCTCTGCCCCTCTGCCTCTCTGCCTCTCTGCCTCTCTGCCACTCTGCCACTCTGCCACTCTGCCACTCTGCCAATCTGCCTCTCCATTTTATCCCGAATTTGTTGTCTTTAACATTTTGACTGTGGTAATGCGAAATATCAAAGTTGCTTTGATTTGCATTTTATTTTCCTCATTGATAGGATAAATGTTTTGTGTTTGTTAGGTTTTTAATTTTTTTTACAACTTATTTTGTCTTGTGTGGAGTGTTCTGTCTGCAGGTATGCCTGAAGGCCAGCAGAGGGCACCAGATGTCATAGATGTTGTGAGCCACCATGTTAATGGGAATTGAACTTAGGACCTCTGTCAGAGCAGCCAGTACTCTTAACCTCTGAGCCATCTCTCCAGCCCTTGAGATATTTCTTAACCATTTTTTTTCTTTCAAGAGTTCTCTAGTAAGGTCCTAAGCCCATTTTTCTAGTGGGTCACTCATCTTTTGAATTCCTTATATTTTTGGATGTTAAGCCTCTGTAGATTTCCTCTTTACCTTCTTAATTGTTTCTCTAGCTGTGCTGAAGCTTTGTAATTTTATGAAGACTCATTTTCAATTGTTTGCCTTAATTCCTGGACTAATGGAGTGCTATTTAGGAAGTCCTTTGCTATATCTCTATCATATGAATACTGCCTGTGTTCTGGCCATTACAGGATTTTAGATTTCGGTGTTTCAGATTTATGTCATGGATCCATTTGTAGTTAGTTTTTATACAAAGTGAGATTTATGGTTTACTTTAGTTTGAATATGCCACCATAGCTAGGTCTGGAGCATTGTGAAGGGTATCTAGAATGGAAGATAAGGTAAAGTCATCCAGAAATATCCTGAGAAGGATATCACGTCTTTTCATTTTAATCACTTAATATTTTGAGCTAGGGGAAATAAATGAGGTCAGGCTGCAAGTGTGCTGAGTGAGACATCTTTGAAACTAGATTTTCACAGTGACCTCAAGGGTTCCCTTGTGTGAGGAAGAATCCTGATTTTTAGTCACTGAGAGAACTGGCCAAACACTGCCACTTTGAGGTATGCAGTTTATGAGACAGAGTGATGAAAACATAATCTGCAGTGGTACAGAGTCAACGCCACCTTGCTTTTGTTCCAGAGCTACAAAAAGAAAATACAAATATAAACAAATAAAACACTCTCTCTTATATGTTCAGTGTATGCTTGCTCAGCATCTCCACGTGGCTATTCATTTCACTCACTTTTTCATGATTCCCAACAAAGACTTGGACTCACAGATTTCAAGACCTGTGATTTGATGCTTAAGTTGACATAAGAGGAATGGTTCTAAAACTTCTAACTTGGTTGAATTTTCTTATCAGTGACTTAATTTGAATACTTGTCCCTGCTCATATGTTTGCTATAATATTCTTGTCAGCACTACCTGTCATCATCAAGGGACTTGACACTTTGGAGACAGCATTGTCAGAACATATTGGCAGAACTTCTGATGCCTAACATCCTTTATCTTTTTTTCACTCCTTTCATCCTCATTGGTAGAGCAGCATTAGTAACCATACATCCCTGTCACCATTGATGTCATCAGAATATGCTTATACAAAGTAGTTTTATACTATGCCCTGCACTCTGAAATCTGTGGGTCAAATGTACCTTTATATCTGTTGTTCTACCAACTGTGTATCTTAATGTACCTCCAAAATGGCCTGGACCTCTTCAAAATAACACTGTGAAGCTATACTAGCACGAGTCATATAAGAAAAATAAGAATAAATTGTTTCCACCAGGAAACGCCCAAACTAGATACACTTTTTATGACATTATAGTTACGACAATAATAAATATCTTGATTCACAAATGTGCACCTTTTCGAAAAATCACTGAGATGTTGAGTCATGAACACCCAAGGGTTGTATCCATGATGGGAGAGTTAAGTCCACAAACACACTGCCCTGAAAATACACATGAAAAATCAAATTAATTATTATCAATGTATTTGTTTCATTTATCAGAATGAATTTCAATTTCCAGTTGAGAAAACAAGCAAACCCTTTAATCTTTTAAATCATTAATATTTCTCCTGATTGGCAGGAACGGGGTATGGGTGGGAACGACATGTATCCTAATCTTGGCTTTATGGGTTCAAGGTTTAGCAATTGAAAGAAGAGCAAGAGCAGCAATTATTGGACTTCTACACCTAACTCAGGCAACGATACTTCCCAGTTGACCTCAAGACATGCATTCACTAACTCCTTTACTTATTACGACTATAGTTTGTTTCCTTGATACATAAGCCTGCAATATTGGGCAGTTAAAGTGTCAGGCATTCAAGAATGTGTCTGTGGAAGCAAAACTGTTAATAAAAATAATCCTTTAGTGCCAGAATTAGCTCTCAGGTCTAGTTGATAAGAATTTCTGAAGCAAATACGAGACAATGTGTGGGGCAGAAACTGGAGGAGAGACCATCCAGAGACAGCCCCACCTGGAAATCCCTCTCAGATGCATTCACCATATGCAAACACTGTTGTAGGTGTCTGGAAGTGCATTCTGACAGGAGCCTGACATAGCTGTCTCGTGAGAGTTCTGCCAGAGCCTGACATATACAGAGGAGGATGCTCACAGCTAACCATCAAACTGATTACAGGGTCCCCAGTGGAGGAGATAGAAGACTGAAGGAGCTAAAGGGGTTTGTGGGCCTGTGGGGAGAGCAATAATACCAACCAACCAGAGCTTCCTGGGTCTAAATGACCACCCTGGGAGCACATATGGAGGAACCCATGTCTCTTGCTGTATTTGTAGAGGAGGATGGACTTGTTGGGCATCAATGCAGAGGAGAGGGCCTTGGTCCCTTGAATGCTGGATGCCCCAGGGGGATTTTGAGGGTGGGAATGTGGAAGAAGGTAGATGGGTAGGGGCACACCTTCATAGAAATAGTAGGAGGGAGGATGAATTAAAGGGGCTTCTGGAGGGGCGGGGGTGTGTGGAGAAATGGGATAACATCTGAAATGTAGATTAAAAAAAAAGTACCTGATGATGATGATGATGATGATGATGATGATGATGATGATGATAGAATAAACATAATGGAACTGGCTATGGCAATCAAACATTTGAGACTCTTTAGCATTACTCATATTATGGGGATTATTTATAATTGTCAAGGACAAGAGACACTGGAACAGGCCCATGGAACTTTAAAACAATATCTTCATAAAATAAAAAAGGGGGAGATATATCCCCATACACCACAAATTTGTTTAAATTATGTTCTTTTTATTTTAAAAATTTTAAGACAATTTTAATGCCAAGGGACTTTTTGCTGCGTGTCTATGGCAGTTTACAACTAGGCATACTTATGCACAGGTGAAAGGCACCAAGTACTGGCACAAGGCATGATCCCGATCAGGTATTAAATATGGGAAAGAGGGCATGTAGGTGTTTTTTTTCTGCAGGATGCTGAAGGAGCATGGTGGCTGCCAGAGTGATGAGCGAGACATGCTGATGCCAGGACAAAGAATGAGCTGACCTGTGAGCTTGCTGAGTGCCCTGACAATGTTGACTGGGAAGCTGTATTGGACATATGTTCCCAAACCACCATTGCTTACCTATATACCCCTCATGGGATAAGCTGCTTTGCCTCAAGGTTTCAGACCTTGTGGAACAGAGAATCAAAAAGATAAGTTATAATGACTCTTGTAGTGTTATTAAATGTGATCAGTTATTGAGACTCAATCATGGACTGGTCTAGAAATCAATCCAATACTGGAAATAACAGTCTTCATTTGGAAGTCTGGATCTGGACATTTTCAGAGTCACGTGTGGATATTAGCTGCAGTTCTCAGTGATGTTATGTTAGCAAGAGATAAAGTTGGGACAGGATCAGGATTTCAAACAGGTGTTAGCACATGTGTTAGGGCTCTTTTAATTGCCAAGTGAAAAATACTTTTGTTTCTTCTACAGTATTTAATGTAAGTTGAATTGATTGTACACCTCCTAATTGTGTTTGTGTTTTGAAATCCAGCATGTCAGCTATGGAGGTCTACCAGCCAGCTTTTGTTTTCGTGCCCTGAATGTCACAGAACCTCGGTATTTTAAAAGTATCTTGCAAGTACTGGAAGAAGTGACTCAGGCTTTTAGCAGATACAGGAGGGTAGTGGGCTTGACTATTGCTGGTATAACAGCTTTAATTACATTAATTGCTAGCACCACTGCTTCTGCAATTGCTGTGACACAAGAAGCTAAGGCAGCTACTTTTGTTAATCATTTAGCAAAAAATGTTACTAATGTGTTGAATATGCAAGAGGATTTAGATAGGCATTTGGAAGAACGGATTGATGCTCTTTATCCTATTCAAATTATTGGAAGGAGGTTCAGAATTTAAGGGTAAGGAGCCATCTCGCGTGTCATGCCAAATACCTTTGGATTCATGTTAGTTCTAAGATTGACAGTGGTAGTCATCATAATTAGGAAAAAGTTTAAAGACACTTGTAGTGTATTTGGCACAATTCTACCACCTCTCTGGATGGTTTAACAATACATAGGGAGTTTATGAATTCCAAGAATGCTGCTCTTCTGAGCAGTAGATACTGCAGATAAAATTACCCGTGGCCTGAGGTCGGTATCTCTATTTTGGTCAAGCTTCAAGGATGGCCCATATAGCTTGATCATGCTAAGCCTTTTTGTCTGGGGAATACTTTTATTCCTGCCCATCATGTTAAAGCTTCTCTTCAACAACATCAACATGTTGGCAGCCAAGTACATAGCTTGAACCTGAAAATGGACCCCCAGACAGAGTTATTAAATTAACATGCTGGCAAGCTAAGGTTGGGTGAGATTCTGCACAGAGCCTTACCAACCAAAGACGGAAGTGCACTGCTTTGGATAATGCATATTCCATGATGTGTAAGGAAGGCATTCTTTTCAGAATGACCTAACAGACTAAGTCTTGTTAATGAAAAAAATAAAAGGGACCGGGGAGGGGGGAATGGGGGGGAGGTAAGAGGCGGAGAGCCTTTGGGGGGCTATTTGGCAAGAATCTGACATGGGCCAAGGATAAGGAAATGGGCTGCTTGGCAGGAATATGAAATTGGCCAAGGACAAGGAAGTGGGTTTCAGGCAGGAATCTGACATTAGGCTAGAACAAAGAAGTAATTTCAGGCAGGACTATAAATCTTAGGCTACAACAAGGAAGTAATTTCAGGCAGGAATCTAAATCTTAGGCTAGAACAAGGAAGACATGAAAATGACTTTGGGCTAGGACAGGAAAGTAGGCTCAGATACTTTGGTCATCCCGATAAGCCCTTAGAAACAGTGAACACAGGAGTGTTTGTGGAACTGACTATTTGTGTTTATTGTCTTGTTCGTTCCTTGACTATTTGCATCTGTTGTATTGCTAGTTCCTCAGCCTAGAACTGGCCTTAATACATGCATGTAATTAAAATGGCATAAAAGCATAAAGGAGGAGGGGGGGATGGGATTGGGGTTCTAGGGAAGGCAAATGGGGAAAGGGGATGATATCTGAAATGTAGGTAAATAAAACATTCAATAAAAAAATTTTAAAAAGAGAAGAAAGGGGTTATGGAATCTCCCTCTGTGATGAAGGAAAGCCTAGCTAGGTGTGTGTGTTTCAATGGAGGCTCAGAGAGGCCACTGTGTGAAGCTGTGAAGGTAAAACCTTGATTGCCTTGGAGACCTCAAGATGTTAAGAGATGCCAGAGCCCTGGGATACCTGCTGAGAAAACCTGCTCCAAAGGAGTAGAACCATTACAAGTGAAAGAAGTGTGTTGCGGTCAACAAAGCTGAAAGGAGTTGGACATCAGACATGGAGATGGAGAGTTCAGGCGGAGAGTACCCAGTTTTCAGTCTTGCTTTGGTCCACTATTTTCTCATTATGATACCTTCCTCCATTTTGGAATGGTAACATGTATTCTATGTCATTGTATGTTGAAAGTATGTGATCTGCTTTTTCATTTTGATTTAATAGGGGGTTTGAAGTTAAAAGACTGCCTTGAGCCTTAGAAGAGACTTTGAACTTTGGACTTTTAAACCGTGTTGAGACTGTACAGACTATGAGGGTTGTTGACATTGGACTAAATATACTTTTGCGTTATGAACAAAAAGTATTCCTGATTTTTCTGTAGCTATGAAAGGAGACCACCTTGCTCCTATTTTGTTAAATAATACACCATGCACCAGCACTCCACTTCATTATAATCCTCAAAGCCTTGACCTCTAAGGGAACCACTTTGCTTATAGTTCTGTGCAGGACTTGAGGGATGATTCATTCTCAACTCTGTCAGCTGAGCAACACCTTGCTTAGTATGTATGAATCCTGCTTAGGGACAGGATTTCATCCCTCTTTGCTAAATAGAAAGGTATGCAAGAAGTGGACCTAATGCCCAAATGACGTCACCAACAGCTCAAGGTTTGGCAAGGACAGTCATTCAGTAGAGGAGCACATACCTACCTGTTCATCTGACCAATGAGTGAAAGTGCATCAACAGTAGTAAAGTACAACAGCACCCCAACAAACACGCCAAGTACTTGCCAACTTGTATGTTTCAGGGAGAAATGACACCGTGGCATAGGTTATGCGGGTGTTTGGATAGCCCATTCTACCCACTGTCTAAAACAAGTTGTGACCTCTTCGGGGTCACAGGCACAAGCTTAAGGCCACCTTGAGAAGTGGCAAGGTGTGAGCACAGGACTAGAACCCGGGGACTGGGTGAGGGCTGTGCTTGTGCACCAGGCTGGTTGGAGGCGGGCAAGATTACCTGTGTACTTCTTAATGCAAGACAATTTGAGTCCCGTCTCCTGCTGACGTCACAGTAGCCCACCCAGTCCCGATAGCAACTGAGTCTGCTATGAGGGACTGCCGGGAAAAACTCAGAGGCTGGTTGGCGACTCGGAAGACCATCAGGGTGTAGCATTGAAGGGTCCTGCTGGCTTGAGGCGCAAGAGTCCTTGTACAAGGTTGAGCATCCTATGGAGAGTCCCGAGGAGGGGAGTGTGAGCATGGCTCCCCAGGAATTCCGGGAGCTGGAACTCCTGGAAAGCAGACTTCTGGAAGGAGAGGCCCAAGTTCAGGCACCAGAGCAGAGCCCAGGTGCTCCTGCTGGGGACAATCAGATGGTGAAGCCTCTGGTAATAGGTGGTCCTGTGGAGGACGGGGTATCCCTTGCAGAGGTGGTACATCACCCTGACACGTGTGAGGAGGGGGACGAGGCTGCTATCGGGGAGTTGAAAGTCACAGAGGTGGTGGATGTCAAGAATGAGGGTGAAGAGGTAAAGGAGCACAAGCAGGAAGGTGAACAAGATCAGCAGCCTGAGCTGGAAAAGGACCCAGAGCAGGCATGTGATTCTAAAGACCAGCATGCGATACAAAGGTTGCCACAGTCAAGTGGTGGGCCTACAGAAGGCAGATCTAAAATAGAGGAGCTGGAACTTCTTCAGCTGGAGCTCAGCTTTGTGAATGCCCGCTGTAGTGGAGCTTTAGCCCGGATTAAAGCAAGGGTGGCCAAAGCGCGTGGACCTTACTTTCAGCGCAGAAAGACCATAATCCAGGGCATCCCAGGCTTCTGGGCTAAAGCTGTATCCTTAAGTGTTCTCTCTGGGCATCGGCAGCAAAGAGGGTGAATTGGTTAAGGAGAACTGTGGGGGGTTGGGGTAAGAGCTCCAAAGTTTAGACGATGGAGACCAATCTCATGGTGTTCCGCCCAAAAAGTAAGTGGGGCCCTTGTGCAGCAGGGAATGTGTGATTAGGAACACCAATCACACATTGGCCAGGGACACCAATCACTACTTAAGAGTATCCTACCCTTTGTATGGGAAACAAAGTCGTCCCCTTTAGCACCAGCCCCTGTTGATCTCACTGTGCATTTTGATGCATATTTACTGAAGAAATATTTTGTGACTTTTGAGGCAATACATTACCAACAGTCTCCCAGGCACTGTCAATCCCTTTCCTCCACTATCCCCTTCCTATTAACATAGAAGCTGCCTGCATGTGAAAAGCATGCCAGTCTAATGCACAGGCATGCATACACACCCCTTGTACAAGGTCGGGAAAGGCAGATACAGCCCAGGTTCTTGTCATCCTTTGTGTATACATTGGCCTCTAGGAGCCGAGGAATATTAGATCAACAGCCACTTTATCAGGCAGCTAGCTTGTTTTCTTTAACTATGCATACAAGTTTCCTCATGCCAACTGGACTTCTCATATCGATTTTCTCTGACTGCCCATCATCCCCCAGGGTGTCAGCAGATTCCCATGTCCAAAAGAGTGTAGTTTCTTCCACCTACAGAGGTTCAGATTTTCACAGAACAGGAGACTTAGAACATCTTAGTCATCATGTTCTAAGGGACATGGGGCAATGAAGGAAAGACCTCATGCCCACAGGTCTATGTGGAGGCCTGCTCCAAGGACTGCTCTCATTACACAGTGGCTCACCTGCTTGTAGCTCCTCTTTCCATCGTATAGCAAGGTTCCTTGACCAGAAGCAGATAATGAACCATCCCCAGATGTCGTCCATCATCAGCAGCCAGGATGAAGACTTACTGGGCTACATGTTGAGCTTGGAGGTCAGTTGGAATTGTGTCTGGGCAGAGCATAAGGGGAGTTTCAGGAAAAGCAAATGTGGACAAGCATTACGTTTCACTATCATGTGTGTGCTCTCAGAAGACACCTAGAGATTTCCCTTTTATTTCCTCCACATCTTGACAGGTGGAGTACAATCCTGGGCTGAGGATGTACAGAATGATGTTTTCCTTTAGTGAAAACCCATACTTCCGGAATGACATTGTTACTAAGGATTATGAGCTCAGCATCATTGGTATGTATGGTCACAGGTTATGGGGTGTTGCCTGGACCAGGTATATGGCAAACCCTGTGCTATTCCATATTCCTTTTCTGCAGGATACAAAGAGTCAGATTCTAGTACAATAGAGTGGATAGGTCAGGCTGAACATGGTTATGCCAACTGCATGCAAGACACTACCAGGCTCACTTTCTTCAACTGGTTTTGTGCACACAAATTCCCTGGCTCCAACAGGATTGCTGAGGTTAGCTTTCTCTGACCATCCATTATTCTCTAGGGCTTGGGTGGGTTACTCCTGGGAGTGGGATTTCCATCTTCTGTCCTCCTTCCAATCACAGATAATCATGGATGACCTGTGGCCGAATCCTCTTTACTATTACCCTAAGGAAGACCACTCATGAAGAGAGAACTAGGACACTGCCAGGTGAGCAGACAGTTATATCCTGAAAGGGTGTTTATATGGGGCCTCAGTGGAGAATGAGACAATGGACAGGAATATTTAAGTGTGAGAGAAAGTTGTAAGTATGGGCAAACTTAACATACCTCTGGAGGTGATAATTCCACCGCTACTCTGTGACTCTGTGATGGATTAAAGAGAACTTCCTTGGACTTTTCATTCCTGTTAAGAATCCTGGATCAGAGTGGCTTACCCAGTTTTTGCCTTCAACTAAACAGTTTTCCAACTCAAACCAACATGGTTCTCCTCTGTGTGCTCCTCTGTGGTGACCTCCCAAGTGTCCTCTAGGAGTGAGTTTCTACTAATCCAGGCCTAGCAAACCTGACTGTTTAAATAAACACCTTGGGATATACAGGGAGAGAATATTAGGTAGTCAGGAAAAAAGAAGGCACCACAGAAAGAAAAGATCTGAGGCCTTTCAAAAGTTCTGGGGCCACTCCCACATGTCCCAGTGTGTGTTCATGTGTACATGCATGTCTCTCATCTGTGCATATCGATGTCTGAACCCAGGTGCTGTAGTATTATGAGAATCACCAGTGTTGGGGCGACATCCGTCAAGAACTGGGAAGTATTTAGGAAGCAAGGATGGTGAATATCCACATTGATTATTTTTCTCATATTTTTCTACAGGATAAAGAGCACAGAATTTCTGACTCTAGACCGTTAATGAATGTGCACCACATGTAAAATGGACTTCACTGAGATAAATACTGGCAAAGATCTTCTAGCTTTCTATTAATTATTTGTGGAGTGTGAACAATCACAGAAAGTAATATTCAAGCCCCTGGAGCTAAATTCTCTTCAGTCAGAGTCTCTGACCAGACTAAGGACTTAGAGGATGAGGGTTAAATAAGGAGGTGGATACTTTGCACTGGCGACATCCCTCACAAACACGGGGCCAGTTTCCACTGGGATGGTAGTAAACATGTCTTGCAGGAACAGAGTGATCCCTAAGGCCAGAGTAGATACTGTTGAACAGTAGTCCATTCCCTGTCCCCGGTGAGTTCCTTGGTCTTCCTGTTGTCATAGCTTTACCTGCATCCAGTTGAACAGAAAGTTGTTGGGAAAATAGGAACATGAGTAAAATGTATTTTACAAGTGTACCCCCTTCACATTGGTCATCTCCCCAGAGCTATAAGAATTGCATTAAATGATTTCCTTAATTCCCAGATAAAGATAGTTTAGGGCTTGCATCTCAGCCAGTACAGGGTGACAGTGCCCTAACCACAGAAGTATATAACTATTAATACAAATCTATTTTTGTCTGAAGGAATTGTCATGTAATGTCACCCCTGGCAAGATGGGTACCCTCGTAAAATTACTTGAATGCAGATCCCTTCCTGTGCTAATTCCATCTGAGATCGTCATGCTACAGATGTGTGGAGAGACTCATCAAGGCCCAAAGCCTAACTTTGCCTTGAGGAAGTACTGAAGGAGAGACCTTTCTAGAAAGTGCAGAAGCTCTTTCTAGAAGCACCTTCCACCAGTGAGTGGGTTTGTTTTCCCCAAGCTTCAGCTTCAGTGGGTAGATACCACATTGAGTGTCCCACATATCCCTCTATGTTTTGTGTGAGATGCCCATTCATTGAATATTGGAGATGCTGTCTCCAATATTTACAGTAACTTCCAGCAACCCTCCACCTCAGACCTCAGCTGGAATTCGAGTGGGACTTGGTATCAGCAGTGACACTGCAGTTTTTATACTAAGGGCAGTTACAGTGGAAAGGTAATTCCTTTTCCCAGTACCTAAGGAGCATGAGTTGTCAGGAAGTGTTTGAAACAACTGGCCTGGAAAAGACATGGCCTTTATGTAGAAAGGATGGGGATAGTATCCTTTCTTAAAAACTGTCTTCACATCTTCCCACACAGGAGGGAAAGATGTTTAATCCCAGCTCTTTGCTTCTCCAGAGCAGGATGATGGTCTCTGCACTCCTACCCAGGCAACTCAGTTACCATAGAGCTCCCTTGCAAATCTGAAATGTAGCAGAAACATGAACAGAGAATGCTGGTAGTCTGAGTCTCCCTGTCCTCTCTGACAAACCTAAAAAGAAGCAACAAGACAAAATTTGTGTACAAAATATGGAGTCTGTTTTGTGTTTTCCTTCTTCTCCCAGAGGGCATTGAGTCTGCCCTGGAGTGTTGTTGATAGGCCAGTGATAGTGCACTGCAGAAAACTGGTTTTTCCTTTCCAGAAGATATCAACTGCAAAAACCTTTTTGGTTAGAGATGGGGTTGCATCTACTTTCCCTTTACAATGTTGGAATTTGAAGTGGTCTGTGGGTGCTATCATGAACTCTATGCTTATATGTATATCACTCCCATTGTGACTGGAAGATGCTCTTGTATTGGAGTCATGCACCACATTGGGCTCTTAAAAATCATCCTATTCATCCTCCATATAAAATTCTGAACTTGGAGGGATGTCACACTCTTTACATTGTCTACATCTGGATGCTGCTCATGCATCTTATGCACTTCACCCCATAACATACCAAAGTACAAGTACGATGAAAGTCCAACTTGACGTACCAATAATTTTATTGGAATTGATTCAGGACTATGTGTGAACCATAACCTTCAGGAGCAGAAATCTGTGTCACATAAGCTCACCCCAGCATTGTGACAGCTCACAACCTTAGACTTGTAGCAGACTGTGAAGCTTGCAGGTAACTCAACAGGTTGGAGATTATCCTTTTCATATGACTCTTTCAGGGTCTCTCTCTCCCTCTCACTCTCTCTCTCTCTCTCTGTGTGTGTGTGTGTGTGTGTGCGCACGCTCTCTCTCTCTCTCTCTCTCTCTCTGTGTGTGTGTGTGTGTGTGTTTGTATGTGCAGGCACATGAGAAAGAGCGAGACAGAGAGAGAGACAGAGAGAGACAGAGAGACAGAGAGAGACAAGAGAGAGATGACAGAGAGAGAGAGACAGAGAGAGAGAATGTGTTTCGTGGCTTGTCTGAGAATCTTTGTAGCTTGTTGTGTCTAAGTTTGACTCTCTCAGCAGCCTTTATTACTTATTCTTGGAGAGAAGGGGCCTAGTGAATCTGGTCAGTTTCCGGAAATTTCTAAAGCTGTTTTGAGTTGTGTTGAATTGTTGTCTTAAGGAGCTTCACTGGAAGATGGAATGTTTTAGCCTCAGAGGAACCTGCTATGCAATATTGTACTGCTTTCTCTCTCTTATCATTCATTCTACCACCTCTTCTTCAATGATCCCAGAGACTCGGAGGACTGACTATAGATATTCACCTATGGGCGATTAATTGGGCCATCATGCTACCACAACAATCATTTGTTCTCAAGAGTTTTATCTGTGATTAGTTGTCGAGGATGACAACATTTACCTAAAGGTGGAAGGATACGTATTTAGAAAAAAGTTTGACAGGTATTTCATCGCCATCTAGTTTTTAAAAAAATAGAAATTGTTTCCACATTGGGATTAAAATTTTTCACAGATTCTTGTCCTGATACTAGATGTGAACTCCCTCATTTGGAGCAGGCCTTAAATTTAATTGAAAGGCAAGCCATTATTGCACACACATGCATGTCTTTGCCTAGAATGTCTGCCTTTTAGCATGGAGGTTCTTTCCCTGAGCAGGAATGTTAGTAACAGTTCGTCACCAGCACCATGAATGGGTTATATTTAGTTGAGTTATTGGCAAAAGAGTACCATGAGAACCCCCCCCCCCAAAAAAAAAAAAACTTGGGATACTTCCAAGGCTACTGGTTGCTTTCCACAACCTGATGGTAGGGCACTATTGCTGGAGACAGCACCTACACAATTTATTGAACACAGAAAGTTGAGCTGGTACTACCTAGTTCCTTAATCCATACTGCCTTATATTTATGATATTGGAAGATAGCCTGTTTGCTACCATCGAAGTACACTGAACACCAACCCACCTTGAAGTCCCAAAATTACCTACCTGTATGATATGCTGGTTAAGTAGTAGCACAAAAGGTTTGGGAGTTATGAATATAAAACTTGGCTGACACTGCTCTGGTGGCCGATAACCTGAGACTAGATTGCTCTGAGATAGGTCAGGAGCCTAGAGAAAACCAAATAATTATTTGTTAAAAGAACAGTAATAAAATGATGCCTAACAAAATGGAGCATGCACAGTGCCTGTACAGGTTCAAGCTACATGGAGTCTTAGCACTGAGAAGGGAAATGGGCGTGGGCCCCACTCCTGAACCACAAAATATGGCTAATGAACATCCACTTGTCAGTGAAACTTTGTTTTCTAATGGAATGTCATTATACCCACCCGTGAGTAGGCTTCATGAACAGCAGTAAAACATAACCAAAACAGACTCAATTGTTTTAATTTTGTGTGTTTATGAGTTTTGTCTGTGCTTCTCTATATGTGTATGTGTTTCTCCTTTTTCTTTTTTTTTTTTTTTTTTTTTTTGTCTGTTTGCTTTCTTCTATCCTGGTTTGTTTTTATTGGCTTTTCTGTTTTCTAAGTCAAAAAGAAAAGAGCCATGAAGTTGAATGGGCTGGGTGATGGTAATGATCTGGAGGGAGATTAGGGAGGGAAAATCATAACCAGAATAGACTTTATAAAATTATTTTCATTAAAAAAAAACTGTTATTATCAGTACAGTACTGGCATGGGCTTATCATTTGTTTAGTTCTTGTTCTGCAAAGTAGTATAAGAAACTGTTGGTTTGTTGGCCACTATCTTCAGAGGAGCAACCTGGTTTTTACAAGGTGATTGTGTTATTCCAAAGAGCAACCTCATGGGCAACTGTCTCTAAAATACAGTCTGTTTGAAAATGTTTTACTTGGACTTTAAGGCAACTCAAGGGGAAAGTTAAGGACACTAACATCACTCTATCTTAAATAAAATTATGCCACTTGGGCTTGTTGCAGGGTGTTTCATCTCCATGTGGACCCCAAGGTTCCTAGAAACACCTGTTTCTAGTTGTGGTTTGGGTCTTTACTAGGACACACCTTTAATCCCTCTGGCTGGAATAATGGTACACCGTTAGTACACACCTTTAATTCCAAACAATAAAGGTAAAATTAGTTTGTAGAAGAAAGTATTGGTGTCTAATTGAGTGGCAGACAAAGTAAGAAATCAGAGAAAGATTTGACAGAATAGAATATGCCCAACTCTCATGGTAAGAGGAAAAAGAGGCTACTGGAAGAGAGCAGAGCAGAGAGAAAAAGAGGAGAGAAGGAGGCAGTTTTACCAGGACTGTTGTACAGCAACAGGTTGTAGACAAAGAACACAATAGACAGGTCAAGACTGAATAAGCCAGAAAATGAGAAGTAATCAGAAGATTAGACCGGATTGCTAGAGTTAGGTTCAACCCAAGCAGAATAATTCAGGAGAAGCCAGATTGAACTAGTCAGCTTGGAGAGGAGTTTGAGCCAGAACAGCTGAGTTGAACCAGACAACCAGAGGTCAGAAAGAGTTAGAAAGACTAAATTTATTCAGCAGTAACTCTCAGAAGCTGGAAACTTTCTAGGGCTAGAAAACATTGTGTGGAGCCTAGAAGTTTCTAGGACTAGGCCTACATTAGCAGATTGAGGCTGCAAGCCTCAGAGATGACAATTATATATGGCAGATAAAAGATACTGTTACCTGTGCTTATAACATTCTTTATAAGAGAATAAAAACTCCAGTACAAGGCATGAGAAACTCTTCTCAGTTGTCAGGATAGTCCAAGTGAACACCCAAACAATATAGGCTTTTGTCTTTTGTCATCTTTCAGATTTTGAAAGTATGTACTTATTGCTGAACACACCACACATTTAAGAAACAGGACTCCAGAAGATTCACACTAGATCACACCTTTTCCTTTCTTGATGCCTCATTTTCATAGTACCAGAAGGCACTATAGAAGCTGCCAATAGAGGAAAATAATCAATAGGTCTATTTAGCCATGATACCTATAAGTCACAGAAATGATGAACGTGACAAGATATCACTAAAAGGGTGTAATAGTAACACATATTTTTTATTTACTTTTGTCAGTTTTTTAACTAATCATTTTATTTGTTTACACTTCAAATGGCATCCCCCTTCCTGGTTAACTGCTCTACAAGCACCTAACCAATTCAGATTCAGATACTTAGAACCAATCATCAACTGCACCTGGGAACCCCAATGGAAGAGTTAGGGGAAGGACTGAAGGAGCTGAAGGTGATTGCAACCCCATAGGAAGAACAACAGTATCAACCAACCAGACCCCCCCACCCGCCCCCCCACAGAGCTCCCAGGGACTAAACCACTAACCAAATAGTACAGATGGAGGGACTCATGGCTCCAGTCATATATATTGTAATACGTATTTTTGAATAACCAATGAAGTTCTCTAAACATGAGGGAGGTCAATACAATTACTGGAAAAGCAGTTCAGAAAAACTCTTAAAGTTGGACTGTTTAGTAAACTAGAACTGATCAAAGTGTGGTGCAGACTGAATGAGCTCAGTCTCAACAGAATTACTTATACCTAAGGTTTAAGACACTTTGGAAGAAGAGGGTAGAAATATTATAAGATCTAGAAATTCATAAAGTTTTCTATAAGATTGTGTCTTCTAAAAATGACAAGGAAGTTACATTCATGATACATCAAGAATAGAGGCCTAGTCCTTCCGGTCTGGGCCAGGGCACTGAGCAGATCTTGGGTGGCAGCTCTGCCCCCAACCTTCAAGAACCTAGAGGAAGCGGGGATCCCAGGCGCTCTAACTCGGGCAGTATCTTAGGTAAGCAGACAGCAGGGCCCGCCCTAAACAGGGAGTAACCGGGACCCACCAAGGACTCAGGAAATCACTTCCGGCCAGGAACACTGGTTCCTTCAGGTCTGGGCCAGGGCACTGAGCAGATCTTGGGTGGCAGCTCTGCCCCCAACCTTCAAGAACCCAGAGGAAGTGGGGATCCCGGTAGCTCTAACTGGGACAGTGTCTTAGAAACTAGCTCTTGGATCTGAGGCCTGGACCAGACCTCTGCCAGGTCTGCTGTTGGGTGGACCCTGGATTCCACCTGAGACATACTGGAAGTCCACTCAACCCAGAGCCACAGAGGAACATCTGAACTCAGAGCATCAGACAACATATCCTGAGATATTCTAGAAGAGACACTGCACCCAGAACAGCAGACACCTAGCTGGACTGCTACCTTGGAGACACCATATCCTGAGGCATCCTAGAGATACCACTGTAATCAGCTCAGCTGGAAAAGATCACAGAGACATCTGGACCCCTAGAAGATCAGACACAAGCTTGATAACTGGAAAGGCAGGCTTCAGTCAGAGACAGTAAGTACAGGCAGCACTAGAGTTAACCAGATGGCAAAAGGCAAGCGCAAGAACGTAAGCAACAGAAACCAAAGTTACATGGCATCATCAGAACCCAGCTCCCCCATCAGGGCAAGCCCTGAACACCCCATCACACCAGAAAAGCAGGATTCAGAATTAAAATCACTTCTCATGATGATGATAGAGGACTTTAAGAAAGACATAAATAACACTCTCAAAGAAATTAAGGAGAGCACGAGTAGACAGATAGAAACCCTTAAAGAGGAAACACAAAAATCCCTTAAGGAATTGCAAGAAAATGCAACCAAACGGGAGAAGGAATTAAACAAAACCATACAGGATCTAAAAATGGAAGTAGAAACAATAAAGAAATCACAAAGGGACAATACCATGGAGATGGAAAACCTAAAGAAAACATCAGGAGTCATAGACAAAACTGTCACCAACAGAATACAAGAGATGGAAGAGAGAATCTCATGTGCAGAAGATACCATGGAAAACATTGACACAACTGTCAAAGAAAATGCAAAATACAAAAAGCTACTAACCCGAAGTATACAAGAAATCCAAGACACAATGAGAAGGCCAAATCTAAGGATAATAGGTATAGATGAGGGGGAAGACTCCCAACTTAAAGGACCAGTAAATATCCTCAACAAAATTATAGAGGAAAACTTCCCTAACCTAAAGA
This sequence comes from Arvicanthis niloticus, assembly GCF_011762505.2. NCBI lineage: Eukaryota > Metazoa > Chordata > Mammalia > Rodentia > Muridae > Arvicanthis > Arvicanthis niloticus. Next base: position 2,792,791 of record NW_023045021.1, read on the forward strand.
AAGAGATGTCCATAAATATACAAGAAGCCTACAGAACTCCAAATAGTTTAGACCAGAAAAGAAATACTCCCCGCCATATAATAGTCAAAACATCAAATGTACAAAACAAAGAAAAAATACTAAAAGCAGTAAGGGAAAAAGGCAAAGTAACATATGAAGGCAGACCTATAAGAATTACACCAGACTTCTCACCAGAGACCATAAAAGCCAGAAGATCCTGGACCGATATCATACAGACCCTAAGAGAACACAAATGCCAGCCCAGACTACTATACCCAGCAAAACTGTCAATCATTATTGATGGAGAAACCAAAATTTTCCATGACAAATCCAAATTCACACAGTATCTCAACACAAATCCAGGACTTCAAAGAATAATTGGTGGAAAACTCCAACACAAGGAGAGAAACTACAACCTAGAAAAAACAAGAAGGTAATCTTCCAAAAGCCTTAAAAAGAAGGTAGCTACACCAACATATCTCCACGGCCAATAACAAAAATAACAGGAAAAAACATTCATTTCTCCTTAATATCTCTTAATATCAATGGACTCAATTCTCCAATAAAAAGACGTAGACTTTCAGACTGGATACGTAAGCAGGACCCAACATTTTGCTGCATTCAGGAAACTCACCTTTGTGAAAAAGACAGGCACTACCTCAGAGTAAAAGGTTGGAAAACAATCTTCCAAGCAAATGGTCCCAAGAAACAAGCTGGAGTAGCAATTCTAATATCAAATAAAATCATTTTTCAACCAGAAGTAATCAAAAAAGATAAAGAAGGACACTTCATATTCATCAAAGGAAAAATGTACCAAGAGGAAGTAGCAATTCTGAACATCTATGCCTCAAATGCAAGGGCACCCACATACATAAAAGAAACTTTACTAAAGCTTAAAGAATACATTGCACCCTACACAATAATAGTGGGAGATTTTAACACCCCACTCTCAGCTATGGACAGATCATGGAAACAGAAACTAAACCGAGACACAACAAAACTAACAGAAGTTATGAACCAATTGGACTTAACTGACATCTATAGAACATTTCATCCTAAAACAAAAGAATATACTTTCTTCTCAGCACCCCATGGTACCTTCTCGAAAATAGACCATATAATTGGTCACAAAACAGGCCTCAACAGATACAAAAAGATTGAAATAATCCCTAGTACTTTATCAGACCACCATGGACGAAGACTCATCTTTGACATGGACAAAAACAACAGAAAGCCCACATAGACTTGGAAACTGAACAATGCTCTACTCAATGATAACTTGGTCAAGGAAGAAATAAAGAAAGAAATAAAAGACTTCTTAGATTTAAATGAAAATGAGGACACATCATATTAAAACTTGTGGGACTCACTGAAAGCAGTACTAAGAGGAAAAATCATAGCTCTAAGTGCTCACAAAAAGAAATTGGAAAGAGCATACATTAACAACTTGACAGCACACCTGAAAGAGTTAGAACAAAAAGAAGCTAATATACCCAAGAGGAGTAGACGGCAGGAAATAATCAAACGCAGGGCTGAAATCAACAAAGCTGAAACAAAAAGAACTATACAAAATATCAACAAAACCAGGAGCTGGTTCTTTGAGAAAATCAACAAGATAGACAAACCCTTAGCCAGACTAACCAAAGGGCGCAGAGACAGTATTCAAATTAATAAAATCAGGACTGAAAAGGGAGACATAACAACAGAAACAGAGGAAATTAAAAATATCATCAGATCGTACTACAAAGGCCTATACTCAACAAAATTGGAAAATCTGGATGAAATGGACAACTTTCTAGATACATACCAGGTACCAAAGTTAAACGAGGAGCAGATAAATCATCTAAACAGTCGAATAACCCCTAAAGAAATAGAAGCAGTCATTAAAAAGATCCCCACCAAAAAAAGTCCGGGACCAGATGGTTTTAGTGCAGAATTCTACCAGACCTTCCAGGAAGAACTAATACCAATTCTCTTCAAACTATTCCACAGAATAGAAACAGAAGGAAAAGTACCCAATTCATTCTATGAAGCTCCAATTACGCTCATACCTAAACCTCACAAAGACCCAACAAAGAAGGAGAACTACAGACCAATCTCCCTTATGAATATCGATGCAAAAATGCTCAATAAAATTCTTGCAAACCGAATCCAACAACACATCAAAGCAATCATCCATCATGATCAAGTAGGCTTTATCCCAGGAATGCAGGGATGGTTCAATATTCGGAAATCCATCAATGTAATCCACTACATACATAAACTCAAAGAAAAAAACCACATGATCATCTCACTAGATGCTGAAAAAGCATTTGACAAAATACAACATCCCTTCATGATAAAAGTCTTGGAAAGATTAGGAATTCAAGGTCCATATCTAAACATAATAAAAGCAATATACAGCAAGCCAGTAGCCAACATTAAACTAAATGGAGAGAAACTTGAAGCAATCCCACTAAGATCAGGGACCAGACAAGGCTGCCCACTCTCACATTACCTATTCAATATAGTACTGGAAGTCCTAGCTAGAGCAATTAGACAACAAAAGGAAGTCAAAGGGATACAAATAGGAAAGGAAGAAGTCAAAATTTCACTATTTGCAGATGATATGATAGTATACTTAAGCGACCCTAAAACTTCCACCAGAGAACTCCTAAACCTGATAAACAACTTCAGCAGAGTGGCTGGATATAAAATCAACTCAAACAAATCAGTAGCCTTCCTATACTCAAAAGATAAACAGGCTGAGAAAGAAATTAGGGAAATGACACCCTTCACAATAGCCACAAATAATATAAAATATCTTGGAGTGAATCTAACTAAGCAAGTGAAAGATCTGTATGATAAGAACTTCAAGTCTCTGAAGAAAGAAATTGAAGAAGATCTCAGAAGTTGGAAAGACCTCCCATGCTCCTGGATTGGCAGGATTAATATAGTAAAAATGGCCATCCTGCCAAAAGCAATCTATAGATTCAATGCAATCCCCATCAAAATTCCAAATCAATTCTTCATAGAGATAGAAAGAGCAATTTGCAAATTTATTTGGAACAACAAAAATCCCAGGATAGCGAGAACTATACTCAACAACAAAAGAACTTCTGGGGGTATCACCATCCTTGACCTCAAACTATACTACATGGCAATAGTAATAAAAACTGCATGGTATTGGTACAGAGACAGACATGAAGATCAATGGAATAGAACTGAGGATGCAGAAATGAGCCCACATACCTCTGCCTCTCTGCATTTGCCTCTCTTCCTCTGCCCCTGCCCCTGCCCCTGCCCCTGCCCCTGCCCCTGCCCCTGCCCCTGCCCCTGCCCCTGCCCCTGCCCCTGCCCCTGCCCCTGCCCCTGCCCCTGCCCCTGCCCCTGCCCCTGCCCCTGCCCCTGCCCCTGCCCCTGCCCCTGCCCCTGCCCCTGCCCCTGCCCCTGCCCCTGCCCCTGCCTCAGTTTCTGCTTCTCAGCCACTCTGCCTCTGCCTCTGTGCCTCTCAGCCTTTTTCTCTCTCCATCATTTTCTCAGCCTCTGCCTCTGCCTCTGTGCCTCTGTGCCTCTGTGCCTCTGTGCCTCTGTGCCTCTGTGCCTCAGTGCCTCTGTGCCTCTGTGCCTCTGTGCCTCTGTGCCTCTCTGCCTCTCTGCCTCTCTGCCTCTCTGCCTCTCTGCCTGTCTGCCTCTCTGCCTCTCTGCCTCTCTGCCTCTCTGCCTCTCTGCCTCTCTGCCTCTCTGCCTCCCTGACTCTCTGACTCTCTACATCTCTGCCTCTCTGCCTCTCTGCCTCTCTGCCTCTCTGCCTCTCTGCCTCTCTGCCTCTCTGCCTCTCTGCCTCTCTGCCTCCATGACTCTCTGACTCTCTGACTCTCTGCCTCTCTGCCTCTCTGCCTCTCTGCCTCTCTGCCTCTCTGCCTCTCTGCCTCTCTGCCTCTCTGCCACTCTGCCTCTCTGCCTCTCTGCCTCTCTGCCTCTCTGCCTCTCTGCCTCTCTGCCTCTCTGCCTCTGCCTCTGCCTCTCTGCCTCTTTGCCTGTCAGCCTCTTCCTCTGCCTCTCTACCTCTTCCTCTGCCTCTCTGCCTCTCTGCCTCTCTGCCTCTCTGCCTCTCTGCCTCTCTGCCTCTCTGCCTCTCTGCCTCTCTGCCTCTCTGCCTCTCTGCCTCTCTGTCTCTCTGCCTCTCTGCCTCTCTGCCTCTCTGCCTCTCTGCCTCTCTGCCTCTCTGCCTCTCTGCCTCTCTGCCTCTCTGCCTCTCTGCCTCTCTGCCTCTCTGCCTCTCTGCCTCTCTGCCTCTCTGCCTCTCCTCTCTGCTTCTCTGCCTCTCTGCCTCTCTGCCTCTCTGCCTCTCTGCCTCTCTGCCTCTCTGCCTCTCTGCCTCTCTGCCTCTGCCTTTCTGCCTCTCTGCCTCTGCCTCTCTGCCTCTGCCTCTCTGCCTCTCTGCCTCTCTGCCTCTCTGCCTCTCTGCCTCTCTGCCTCTCTGCCTCTCTGCCTCTCTGCCTCTCTGCCTCTCTGCCTCTCTGCCTCCCTGACTCTCTGACTCTCTGACTGTCTACCACTCTGTCTCTGCCTCTCTGCCTCTCTGCCTCTCTGCCTCTCTGCCTCTCTGCCTCTCTGCCTCTCTGTCTCTCTGCCTCTCTGCCTCTCTGCCTCTCTGCCACTCTGCCTCTACCTCTTTACCTCTCTACCTTTCTGCCTCTGCCTCTCTGCCTCTGCCTCTGCCTCTCTGCCTCTTTGCCTGTCAGCCTCTTCCTCTGCCTCTCTACCTCTTCCTCTGCCTCTCTGCCTCTCTGCCTCTCTGCCTCTCTGCCTCTCTGCCTCTCTGCCTCTCTGCCTCTCTGCCTCTCTGCCTCTCTGCCTCTCTGCCTCTCTGCCTCTCTGCCTCTCCTCTCTGCTTCTCTGCCTCTCTGCCTCTCTGCCTCTCTGCCTCTCTGCCTCTCTGCCTCTCTGCCTCTCTGCCTCTCTGCCTCTCCGCCTCTCTGCCTCTCTGCCTCTGCCTTTCTGCCTCTCTGCCTCTGCCTCTCTGCCTCTGCCTCTCTGCCTCTCTGCCTCTCTGCCTCTCTGCCTCTCTGCCTCTCTGCCTCTCTGCCTCTCTGCCTCTCTGCCTCTCTGCCTCTCTGCCTCTCTGCCTCTCTGCCTCTCTGCCTCTCTGCCTCTCTGCCTCTCTGCCTCTCCGCCTCTCTGCCTCTCCGCCTCTGCCTTTCTGCCTCTCTGCCTCTGCCTCTCTGCCTCTGCCTCTCTGCCTCTCTGCCTCTCTGCCTCTCTGCCTCTCTGCCTCTCTGCCTCTCTGCCTCTCTGCCTCTCTGCCTCTCTGCCTCTCTGCCTCTCTGCATCTCTGCCTCTCTGCCTCTCTGCCTCTCTGCCTCTCTACCTCTCTGCCTCTCCGCCTCTCTGCCTCTCTGCCTCTCTGCCTCTCTGCCTCTCTGCCTCTCTGCCTCTCTGCCTCTCTGCCTCTCTGCCTCTCTGCCTCTCTGCCTCTCTGCCTCTGCCTCTCAGCCTCTTTGCCTGTCAGCCTCTTCCTCTGCCCCTCTACCTCTTCCTCTGCCTCTCTGCCTCTCTGCCTCTCTGCCTCTCTGCCTCTCTGCCTCTCTCTGCCTCTCTGCCTCTCTGCCTCTCTGCCTCTCTGCCTCTCTGCCTCTCTGCCTCTCTGCCTCTCTGCCTCTCTGCCTCTCTGCCTCTCTGCCTCTCTGCCTCTCTGCCTCTCTGCCTCTCTGCCTCTCTGCCTCTCTGCCTCTCTGCCTCTCTGCCTCTCTGCCTCTCTGCCTCTCTGCCTCTGCCTCTCATTCTCTCTTCCACTGTCTCTGGCTCTCTCTGGCTCTCTCTGGCTCTCTCTGGCTCTCTCTGGCTCTCTCTGGCTCTCTCTGGCTCTCTGCCTCTCTGCCTCTCTGTATCTCTGCCTTTCTGCCTCTCTGCCTCTCTGCATCTCTGCCTCTCTGCCTCTCTGCCTCTCTGCCTCTCTACCTCTGCCTCTCTGCCTCTCTGCCTCTCTGCCTCTCTTCCTCTCTGCCTCTCTGCCTCTCTGCCTCTCTGCCTCTCTTCCTCTCTGACTCTCTGACTCTCTGCCTCTGTGTCTCTGCCTCTGCATATGCCTCTGTGCGTCTGCCTCTGTGCCTATGACTCTCTGACTCTGACCCTCTGATTGTGACTCTATTTCTCTTCCTCTCTGCTCTGCATCTGGCTCTTCCTCTGCAACACTGCATCTCTGCCTAAGTCTGTGCCACTGCTTCTCTGCATCTGCTACTCTGCCTCTGCCTCTCTTCCTCTGCATCTCTGCCTCTGCCTCTCTGCCCCTGCCCCTGGCACTGCCCCTGCCGAAGCCTCTGCCTCTCAGCCACTCTGCCTCTGCCTCTCTGCCTCTCAGCCTTATGCTCTCTCTCCATCTTTTTCTCTGCCTCTGCCTCTGTCTCTCTGCCTCTCTGCCTCTGTCTCTCTGCTGCTTCCCCTGCCTCTGCCTATGCTTCTCTGCCTCTGCCTCTTTGACTCTCTGCATCTGCCTAGGCCTCTGCCTCTCTGACTCTCTCTCTGCCTCTCTGCCTCTCTGCCTCTCTGCCTCTCTGCCTCTCTGCCTCTCTGCCTCTCTGCCTCTCTGCCTCTCTGCCTCTCTGCCTCTCTGCCTCTCTGCCTCTCTCTCTGCCTCTCTGCCTCTCTGCCTCTCTGCCTCTCTGCCTCTCTGCCTCTCTGCCTCTCTGCCTCTCTGCCTCTCTGCCTCTCTGCCTCTCTGCCTCTCTGCCTCTCTGCCTCTCTCTGCCTCTCTGCCTCTCTGCCTCTCTGCCTCTCTGCCTCTCTGCCTCTCTGCCTCTCTGCATCTCTGCTTCTCTGCATCTCTGCCTCTCTGCCTCTCTGCCTCTCTGCCTCTCTGCCTCTCTGCTTTTCTACCTCTCTGCCACTTCCTCTGCTTCTGTTTCTCTGCCTCTCTACATCACTGCGTCTCAGCCTCAGCCTTTCTGCATCTGCCTCTCTGCCTCTGCATCTGCCTCTCTTCCTCTGCCTCTCTGCATTTGCCTCTCTTCCTCTGCCCCTGCCCCTGCCCCTGCCCCTGCCCCTGCCTCTGCCTCAGCTTCTGCCTCTCAGCCACTCTGCCTCTTCCTCTGTGCCTCTCAGCCTTTGTCTCTCTCCATCATTTTCTCAGCCTCTGCCTCTGTGCCTCTGTGCCTCTGCCTCTGTGCCTCTGTGCCTCTGTGCCTCTGTGCCTCTGTGCCTCTGTGCCTCTGTGCCTCTGTGCCTCTGTGCCTCTGTGCCTCTGTGCCTCTGTGCCTCTGTGCCTCTGTGCCTCTGTGCCTCTGTGCCTCTGTGCCTCTGTGCCTCTGTGCCTCTCTGCCTATGTGCCTCTCTGCCTCTCTGCCTCTCTGCCTCTCTGCCTCTCTGCCTCTCTGCCTCTCTGCCTCTCTGCCTCTCTGCCTCTCTGCCTCTCTGCCTCTCTGCCTCTTTGCCTGTCAGCCTCTTCCTCTGCCTCTCTACCTCTTCCTCTAGCTCTCTGCCTCTCTGCCTCTCTGCCTCTCTGCCTCTCTGCCTCTCTGCCTCTCTGCCTCTCTGCCTCTCTGCCTCTCTGCCTCTCTGCCTCTCTGCCTCTCTGCATCTCTGCATCTCTGCATCTCTGCATCTCCTACTCTGCCACTGCCTCTCTGTCTCTCTGCCTCCCTGACTCCCTGCCTCTCTGCCTCTCTGCCTCTCGGCCTCTCTGCCTCTCTGCCTCCATGCCTCTCTGCCTCTCTGCCTCTCTGCCTCTGCCTCTCAGCCTCTTTGCCTGTCAGCCTCTTCCTCTGCCCCTCTACCTCTTCCTCTGCCTCTCTGCCTCTCTGCCTCTCTGCCTCTCTGCCTCTCTGCCTCTCTGCCTCTCTGCCTCTCTGCCTCTCTGCCTCTCTGCCTCTCTGCCTCTCTGCCTCTCTGCCTCTCTGCCTCTCTGCCTCTCTGCCTCTCTGCCTCTCTGCCTCTCTGCCTCTCTGCCTCTCTGCCTCTCTGCCTCTCTGCCTCTCTGCCTCTCTGCCTCTCTGCCTCTCTGCCTCTCTGCCTACCTCTCTATACGCTTCTGCCTCTCTGCCTCCTGCCTCTCTATACGCCTCTGCCTCTCTGCCTCTCTGCCTCTCTGCCTCTCTGCCTCTCTGCCTCTCTGCCTCTCTGCCTCTCTGCCTCTCTGCCTCTCTGCCTCTCTGCCTCTCTGCCTCTCTGCCTCTCTGCCTCTCTACCTCTCTATACGCTTCTGCCTCTCTGCCTCCTGCCTCTCTATACGCCTTTGCCTCTCTGCCTCTCTGCCTCTCTGCCTCTGCCTCTCATTCTCTCTGCCACTGTCTCTGGCTCTCTCTGGCTCTCTCTGGCTCTCTCTGGCTCTCTCTGGCTCTCTGCCTCTCTGCCTCTCTGCATCTCTGCCTTTCTGCCTCTCTGCCTCTCTGCATCTCTGCCTCTCTGCCTCTCTGCCTCTCTGCCTCTCTACCTCTGCCTCTCTGCCTCTCTGCCTCTCTGCCTCTCTTCCTCTCTGCCTCTCTGCCTCTCTGCCTCTCTGCCTCTCTTCCTCTCTGACTCTTTGACTCTCTGACTCTCTGCCTCTGTCTCTCTGCCTCTGCATATGCCTCTGTGCGTCTGCCTCTGTGCCTATGACTCTCTGACTCTGACCCTCTGATTGTGACTCTATTTCTCTTCCTCTCTGCTCTGCATCTGGCTCTTCCTCTGCAACACTGCATCTCTGCCTAAGTCTGTGCCACTGCTTCTCTGCATCTGCTACTCTGCCTCTGCCTCTCTTCCTCTGCATCTCTGCCTCTGCCTCTCTGCCCCTGCCCCTGGCACTGCCCCTGCCGAAGCCTCTGCCTCTCAGCCACTCTGCCTCTGCCTCTCTGCCTCTCAGCCTTATGCTCTCTCTCCATCTTTTTCTCTGCCTCTGCCTCTGTCTCTCTGCCTCTCTGCCTCTGTCTCTCTGCTGCTTCCCCTGCCTCTGCCTATGCTTCTCTGCCTCTGCCTCTTTGACTCTCTGCATCTGCCTAGGCCTCTGCCTCTCTGCCTCTCTGCCTCTCTGCCTCTCTGCCTCTCTGCCTCTCTGCCTCTCTGCCTCTCTGCCTCTCTGCTTCTCTGCCTCTCTCTCTGCCTCTCTCTCTGCCTCTCTGCCTCTCTGCCTCTCTGCCTCTCTGCCTCTCTGCCTCTCTGCCTCTCTGCCTCTCTCTGCCTCTCTGCCTCTCTGCCTCTCTGCCTCTCTGCATCTCTGCCTCTCTGCATCTCTGCCTCTCTGCCTCTCTGCCTCTCTGCCTCTCTGCCTCTCTGCCTCTCTGCTTTTCTACCTCTCTGCCACTTCCTCTGCTTCTGTTTCTCTGCCTCTCTACATCACTGCGTCTCAGCCTCAGCCTTTCTGCATCTGCCTCTCTGCCTCTGCATCTGCCTCTCTTCCTCTGCCTCTCTGCATTTGCCTCTCTTCCTCTGCCCCTGCCCTTGCCCCTGCCCCTGCCCCTGCCCCTGCCTCAGCTTCTGCCTCTCAGCCACTCTGCCTCTTCCTCTGTGCCTCTCAGCCTTTGTCTCTCTCCATCATTTTCTCAGCCTCTGCCTCTGTGCCTCTGTGCCTCTGCCTCTGTGCCTCTGTGCCTCTGTGCCTCTGTGCCTCTGTGCCTCTGTGCCTCTGTGCCTCTGTGCCTCTGTGCCTCTGTGCCTCTGTGCCTCTGTGCCTCTGTGCCTCTCTGCCTCTCTGCCTCTCTGCCTCTCTGCCTCTCTGCCTCTCTGCCTCTCTGCCTCTCTGCCTCTCTGCCTCTCTGCCTCTCTGCCTCTCTGCCTCTCTGCCTCTCTGCCTCTCTGCCTCTCTGCCTCTCTGCCTCTCTGCCTCTCTGCCTCTCTGCCTCTCTGCCTCTCTGCCTCTCTGCCTCTCTGCCTCTCTGCCTCTCTGCCTCTCTGCCTCTCTGCCTCTCTGCCTCTCTGCCTCTCTGCCTCTCTGCCTCTCTGCCTCTCTGCCTCTCTGCATCTCTGCATCTCTGCATCTCTGCATCTCTGCATCTCCTACTCTGCCACTGCCTCTCTGTCTCTCTGCCTCCCTGACTCCCTGCCTCTCTGCCTCTCTGCCTCACGGCCTCTCTGCCTCTCTGCCTCCATGCCTCTCTGCCTCTCTGCCTCTCTGCCTCTCTGCCTCTCTGCCTCTGCCTCTCAGCCTCTTTTCCTGTCAGCCTCTTCCTCTGCCCCTCTACCTCTTCCTCTGCCTCTCTGCCTCTCTGCCTCTCTACCTCTCTGCCTCTCTGCCTCTCTGCCTCCTCTCTGCCTCTCTGCCTCTCTGCCTCTCTGCCTCTCTGCCTCTCTGCCTCTCTGCCTCTCTGCCTCTCTGCCTCTCTGCCTCTCTGCCTCTCTGCCTCTCTGCCTCTCTGCCTCTCTGCCTCTCTGCCTCTCTGCCTCTCTGCCTCTCTGCCTCTCTGCCTCTCTGCCTCTCTGCCTCTCTGCCTCTCTGCCTCTCTGCCTCTCTGCCTCTCTACCTCTCTATACGCTTCTGCCTCTCTGCCTCCTGCCTCTCTATACGCCTCTGCCTCTCTGCCTCTCTGCCTCTCTGCCTCTCTGCCTCTGCCTCTCATTCTCTCTGCCACAGTCTCTGGCTCTCTCTGGCTCTCTCTGGCTCTCTCTGACTCTCTGCCTCTCTGCCTCTCTGCCTCTCTGCATCTCTGCCTTTCTGCCTCTCTGCCTCTCTGCCTCTCTGCATCTCTGCCTCTCTGCCTCTCTGCCTCTCTGCCTCTCTGCCTCTCTGCCTCTCTGCCTCTCTGCCTCTCTGCCTCTCTGCCTCTCTGCCACTCTGCCTCTCTGCCTCTCTTCCTCTCTGCCTCTCTGCCTCTCTGCCTCTCTGCCTCTCTTCCTCTCTGACTCTTTGACTCTCTGACTCTCTGCCTCTGTCTCTCTGCCTCTGCATATGCCTCTGTGCGTCTGCCTCTGTGCCTATGACTCTCTGACTCTGACCCTCTGATTGTGAGTCTATTTCTCTTCCTCTCTGCTCTGCATCTGGCTCTTCCTCTGCAACACTGCATCTCTGCCTAAGTCTGTGCCACTGCTTCTCTGCATCTGCTACTCTGCCTCTGCCTCTCTTCCTCTGCATCTCTGCCTCTGCCTCTCTGCCCCTGCCCCTGGCACTGCCCCTGCCGAAGCCTCTACCTCTCAACCACTCTGCCTCTGCCTCTCTGCCTCTCAGCCTTATGCTCTCTCTCCATCTTTTTCTCTGCCTCTGCCTCTGTCTCTCTGCCTCTCTGCCTCTGTCTCTCTGCTGCTTCCCCTGCCTCTGCCTATGCTTCTCTGCCTCTGCCTCTTTGACTCTCTGCATCTGCCTAGGCCTCTGCCTCTCTGCCTCTCTCTCTGCCTCTCTGCCTCTCTGCCTCTCTGCCTCTCTGCCTCTCTGCCTCTCTGCCTCTCTGCCTCTCTGCCTCTCTGCCTCTCTGCCTCTCTCTCTGCCTCTCTCTCTGCCTCTCTGCCTCTCTGCCTCTCTGCCTCTCTGCCTCTCTGCCTCTCTGCCTCTCTGCCTCTCTGCCTCTCTGCCTCTCTGCCTCTCTGCCTCTCTGCCTCTCTGCCTCTCTGCCTCTCTGCCTCTCTGCCTCTCTGCCTCTCTGCCTCTCTGCCTCTCTGCCTCTCTGCCTCTCTGCCTCTCTGCCTCTCTGCCTCTCTGCCTCTCTGCCTCTCTGCCTCTCTGCCTCTCTGCCTCTCTGCCTCTCTGCCTCTCTGCCTCTCTGCCTCTCTGCCTCTCTGCCTCTCTGCCTCTCTGCCTCTCTGCCTCTCTGCCTCTCTTCCTCTCTGCCTCTCTGCCTCTCTGCCTCTCTGCCTCTCTGCCTCTCTTCCTCTCTGACTCTCTGACTCTCTGACTCTCTGACTCTCGGCCTCTGTCTGCCTCTGCATATGCCTCTGTGCGTCTGCCTCTGTGCCTATGACTCTCTGACTCTGACCCTCTGATTGTGACTCTATTTCTCTTCCTCTCTGCTCTGCATCTGGCTCTTCCTCTGCAACACTGCATCTCTGCCTAAGTCTGTGCCACTGCTTTTCTGCATCTGCTACTCTGCCTCTGCCTCTCTTCCTCTGCATCTCTGCCTCTGCCTCTCTGCCCCTGCCCCTGGCACTGCCCCTGCCGAAGCCTCTGCCTCTCAGCCACTCTGCCTCTGCCTCTCTGCCTCTCAGCCTTATGCTCTCTCTCCATCTTTTTCTCTGCTTCTGCCTCTGTCTCTCTGCCTCTCTGCCTCTGTCTCTCTGCTGCTTCCCCTGCCTCTGCCTATGCTTCTCTGCCTCTGCCTCTTTGACTCTCTGCATCTGCCTAGGCCTCTGCCTCTCTGCCTCTCTCTCTGCCTCTCTGCCTCTCTGCCTCTCTGCCTCTCTGCCTCTCTGCCTCTCTGCCTCTCTGCCTCTCTGCCTCTCTGCCTCTCTGCCTCTCTCTGCCTCTCTGCCTCTCTGCCTCTCTGCCTCTCTGCCTCTGCCTCTCTGCCTCTCTGCCTCTCTTCCTCTCTTCCTCTTTTACTCTCTGCCTCTCTGCCTCTCTGCCTCCATGCCTCTCTGCCTCTCTGCCTCTCTGCCTCTCTGCCTCTCTGCCTCTCTGCCTCTCTGCCTCTATGCCTCTCTCTCTGCCTCTCTCTCTGCCTCTCTGCCTCTCTGCCTCTCTGCCTCTCTGCCTCTCTGCCTCTCTCTGCCTCTCTGCCTCTCTGCCTCTCTGCCTCTCTACCTCTGCCTCTCTGCCTCTCTGCCTCTCTTCCTCTCTTCCTCTTTGACTCTCTGCCTCTCTGCCTCTCTGCCTCCATGCCTCTCTGCCTCTCTGCCTCTCTGCCTCTCTGCCTCTGCCTCTCAGCCTCTTTGCCTGTCAGCCTCTTCCTCTGCCCCTCTACCTCTTCCTCTGCCTCTCTGCCTCTCTGCCTCTCTGCCTCTCTGCCTCTCTGCCTCTCTGCCTCTCTGCCTCTCTGCCTCTCTGCCTCTCTGCCTCTCTGCCTCTCTGCCTCTCTGCCTCTCTGCCTCTCTGCCTCTCTGCCTCTCTGCCTCTCTGCCTCTCTGCCTCTCTGCCTCTCTGCCTCTCTGCCTCTCTGCCTCTCTGCCTCTCTGCCTCTCTGCCTCTCTGCCTCTCTGCCTCTCTGCCTCTCTGCCTCTCTGCCTCTCTACCTCTCTATACGCTTCTGCCTCTCTGCCTCCTGCCTCTCTATACGCCTCTGCCTCTCTGCCTCTCTGCCTCTCTGCCTCTGCCTCTCATTCTCTCTGCCACTGTCTCTGGCTCTCTCTGGCTCTCTCTGGCTCTCTCTGCCTCTCTGCCTCTCTGCCTCTCTGCATCTCTGCCTTTCTGCCTCTCTGCCTCTCTGCCTCTCTGCATCTCTGCCTCTCTGCCTCTCTGCCTCTCTGCCTCTCTGCCTCTCTACCTCTGCCTCTCTGCCTCTCTGCCTCTCTGCCTCTCTTCCTCTCTGCCTCTCTGCCTCTCTGCCTCTCTGCCTCTCTTCCTCTCTGACTCTCTGACTCTCTGACTCTCTGCCTCTGTCTCTCTGCCTCTGCATATGCCTCTGTGCGTCTGCCTCTGTGCCTATGACTCTCTGACTCTGACCCTCTGATTGTGACTCTATTTCTCTTCCTCTCTGCTCTGCATCTGGCTCTTCCTCTGCAACACTGCATCTCTGCCTAAGTCTGTGCCACTGCTTCTCTGCATCTGCTACTCTGCCTCTGCCTCTCTTCCTCTGCATCTCTGCCTCTGCCTCTCTGCCCCTGCCCCTGGCACTGCCCCTGCCGAAGCCTCTGCCTCTCAGCCACTCTGCCTCTGCCTCTCTGCCTCTCAGCCTTATGCTCTCTCTCCATCTTTTTCTCTGCCTCTGCCTCTGTCTCTCTGCCTCTCTGCCTCTGTCTCTCTGCTGCTTCCCCTGCCTCTGCCTATGCTTCTCTGCCTCTGCCTCTTTGACTCTCTGCATCTGCCTAGGCCTCTGCCTCTCTGCCTCTCTCTCTGCCTCTCTGCCTCTCTGCCTCTCTGCCTCTCTGCCTCTCTGCCTCTCTGCCTCTCTGCCTCTCTGCCTCTCTGCCTCTCTGCCTCTCTGCCTCTCTGCCTCTCTGCCTCTCTGCCTCTCTGCCTCTCTGCCTCTCCTCTGCCTCTCTGCCTCTCTGCCTCTCTGCCTCTCTGCCTCTCTGCCTCTCTGCCTCTCTGCCTCTCTGCCTCTCTGCCTCTCTGCCTCTCTGCCTCTCTGCCTCTCTGCCTCTCTGCCTCTCTGCCTCTCTGCCTCTCTGCCTCTCTGCCTCTCTGCCTCTCTGCCTCTCTGCCTCTCTGCCTCTCTGCCTCTCTGCCTCTCTGCCTCTCTGCCTCTCTGCCTCTCTGCCTCTGCGTCTCATTCCCTCTGCCACTGTCTCTGGCTCTCTCTGGCTCTCTCTGGCTCTCTCTGGCTCTCTCTGCTCTCTCTGCCTCTCTGCCTCTCTGCCTCTCTGCCTCTCTGCCTCTCTGCCTCTCTGCCTCTCTGCATCTCTGCCTCTCTGCCTCTCTGCCTCTCTGCCTCTCTGCCTCTCTGCCTCTCTGCCTCTCTGCTTTTCTACCTCTCTGCCACTTCCTCTGCTTCTGTTTCTCTGCCTCTCTACATCACTGCGTCTCAGCCTCAGCCTTTCTGCATCTGCCTCTCTGCCTCTGCATCTGCCTCTCTTCCTCTGCCTCTCTGCATTTGCCTCTCTTCCTCTGCCCCTGCCCTTGCCCCTGCCCCTGCCCCTGCCCCTGCCTCAGCTTCTGCCTCTCAGCCACTCTGCCTCTTCCTCTGTGCCTCTCAGCCTTTGTCTCTCTCCATCATTTTCTCAGCCTCTGCCTCTGTGCCTCTGTGCCTCTGCCTCTGTGCCTCTGTGCCTCTGTGCCTCTGTGCCTCTGTGCCTCTGTGCCTCTGTGCCTCTGTGCCTCTGTGCCTCTGTGCCTCTGTGCCTCTGTGCCTCTGTGCCTCTGTGCCTCTGTGCCTCTGTGCCTCTGTGCCTCTGTGCCTCTGTGCCTCTCTGCCTCTCTGCCTCTCTGCCTCTCTGCCTCTCTGCCTCTCTGCCTCTCTGCCTCTCTGCCTCTCTGCCTCTTTGCCTGTCAGCCTCTTCCTCTGCCTCTCTACCTCTTCCTCTAGCTCTCTGCCTCTCTGCCTCTCTGCCTCTCTGCCTCTCTGCCTCTCTGCCTCTCTGCCTCTCTGCCTCTCTGCCTCTCTGCCTCTCTGCCTCTCTGCCTCTCTGCCTCTCTGCATCTCTGCTTCTCTGCATCTCTGCATCTCTGCATCTCCTACTCTGCCACTGCCTCTCTGTCTCTCTGCCTCCCTGACTCCCTGCCTCTCTGCCTCTCTGCCTCTCGGCCTCTCTGCCTCTCTGCCTCCATGCCTCTCTGCCTCTCTGCCTCTCTGCCTCTCTGCCTCTGCCTCTCAGCCTCTTTGCCTGTCAGCCTCTTCCTCTGCCCCTCTACCTCTTCCTCTGCCTCTCTGCCTCTCTGCCTCTCTGCCTCTCTGCCTCTCTGCCTCTCTGCCTCCTCTCTGCCTCTCTGCCTCTCTGCCTCTCTGCCTCTCTGCCTCTCTGCCTCTCTGCCTCTCTGCCTCTCTGCCTCTCTGCCTCTCTGCCTCTCTGCCTCTCTGCCTCTCTGCCTCTCTGCCTCTCTGCCTCTCTACCTCTCTATACGCTTCTGCCTCTCTGCCTCCTGCCTCTCTATACGCCTCTGCCTCTCTGCCTCTCTGCCTCTCTGCCTCTGCCTCTCATTCTCTCTGCCACTGTCTCTGGCTCTCTCTGGCTCTCTCTGGCTCTCTCTGCCTCTCTGCCTCTCTGCCTCTCTGCCTCTCTGCATCTCTGCCTTTCTGCCTCTCTGCCTCTCTGCCTCTCTGCATCTCTGCCTCTCTGCCTCTCTGCCTCTCTGCCTCTCTACCTCTGCCTCTCTGCCTCTCTGCCTCTCTGCCTCTCTGCCTCTCTTCCTCTCTGCCTCTCTGCCTCTCTGCCTCTCTGCCTCTCTTCCTCTCTGACTCTTTGACTCTCTGACTCTCTGCCTCTGTCTCTCTGCCTCTGCATATGCCTCTGTGCGTCTGCCTCTGTGCCTATGACTCTCTGACTCTGACCCTCTGATTGTGACTCTATTTCTCTTCCTCTCTGCTCTGCATCTGGCTCTTCCTCTGCAACACTGCATCTCTGCCTAAGTCTGTGCCACTGCTTCTCTGCATCTGCTACTCTGCCTCTGCCTCTCTTCCTCTGCATCTCTGCCTCTGCCTCTCTGCCCCTGCCCCTGGCACTGCCCCTGCCGAAGCCTCTGCCTCTCAGCCACTCTGCCTCTGCCTCTCTGCCTCTCAGCCTTATGCTCTCTCTCCATCTTTTTCTCTGCCTCTGCCTCTGTCTCTCTGCCTCTCTGCCTCTGTCTCTCTGCTGCTTCCCCTGCCTCTGCCTATGCTTCTCTGCCTCTGCCTCTTTGACTCTCTGCATCTGCCTAGGCCTCTGCCTCTCTGCCTCTCTCTCTGCCTCTCTGCCTCTCTGCCTCTCTGCCTCTCTGCCTCTCTGCCTCTCTGCCTCTCTGCCTCTCTGCCTCTCTCTCTGCCTCTCTCTCTGCCTCTCTGCCTCTCTGCCTCTCTGCCTCTCTGCCTCTCTGCCTCTCTGCCTCTCTGCCTCTCTGCCTCTCTGCCTCTCTGCCTCTCTGCCTCTCTGCCTCTCTGCCTCTCTGCCTCTCTGCCTCTCTGCCTCTCTGCCTCTCTGCCTCTCTGCCTCTCTGCCTCTCTGCCTCTCTGCCTCTCTGCCTCTCTGCCGCTCTGCCTCTCTGCCTCTCTGCCTCTCTGCCTCTCTGCCTCTCTGCCTCTCTGCCTCTCTGCCTCTCTGCCTCTCTGCCTCTCTGCCTCTCTGCCTCTCTGCCTCTCTACCTCTGCCTCTCTGCCTCTCTGCCTCTCTGCCTCTCTTCCTCTCTGCCTCTCTGCCTCTCTGCCTCTCTGCCTCTCTGCCTCTCTTCCTCTCTGACTCTCTGACTCTCTGACTC
>NW_023045022.1:0-8154 GCF_011762505.2 Arvicanthis niloticus
CAGAGGTCCACCTCTGCACTGTAGAAAGCTTAAGTTACAGCTGGTGTAAGATGACCCCTCTAATACCCTCCATGAGAGAAGCCTGGCATTACTTTCCACTTCTCCCTCTCTATAAAACTTCCTGAAGGCATCTGCTTGTATACAGTCAAAAGAGTTCTTTCTATCCTGGCAGGCATGCCCTGAGTTCTCAGAGGTACATACAAGGCCCACAACTCCAAAAGGGATGGGTCGTTCCACCCTCCATATTTATTGCTAAGCAACTGTCTAATCCATCCACCAAGACAGAGAGGTATCATCAGGAACAACTGCCCTGCTGTCCTCCTGAAGCCTTTCTACACCTTGTGCCAAACTGAGCTATGGCAGTGGCACACCTTCCCCTACTTTCAACCCTGGCCTTCCCAGAGCATGCTGAGCTCAACACCATAAGAAATGATACAGCCTGTTCTCAAACTGGACCTGTTTCAGTGCCATCATGGGCTTAGTTTTCTCACTACAGGACAAACAGCAAATAAATACATAGAAACACACACGCACACACAAAGAGAGAAAGAGAGAGACAGATAGACAGGGAGAGACAGAGACAGAGAAAGAAACAGAGACAGACAGAAACTCTGGTCTCCAAGTTTTCTGGGATCTAAGTCTATCCATCAGTTAATTTCATAACCATGTCTTTTCTTCCAGAAATCCCTGGACATTGCAGAGAAGGCCAGATGTCTTTAAGCCTTCATCCTGTTCACCTCTCTGGATGTAAGGAAAGGTAAGCTAGTCAGGAGAAGCCCAGACTCTGCTGCCTGTTTGTGTGTCAGGCATCAGAACCAGAAGGCTTTCAAGGTACCTGGTCTGGATGGTTCCCTGCAGCCTGACCTGGTTTTGTCACCGATGGGCCTAAAGCATATTCTGGCTGTTTCTACTCACTTTGACTCCGAGATAAGACAATGCCTAGGCTCCTTGCCATCTTATGTCACAACATGAGGTTGCTTGCATAGGATGATGGTGGAGCCTCCCAGATCATTGAAGGATTCTGGGGACTTGGCTGATTTTCTGACAGGCCTCAGACTCCTACCCCCACCTGAAACACAGTTCCAGGGTAGAGTCTTTTCTTTAAAAAAAGGAAGAAATAAAGATAAAAGAAAAGCAGAAAATAATAATCCTAGACCTAGGAAGGGGACAAGTTGGGCCTGAGGTTGGCAGGGACAACATTAATTACTTAAGGATATCTGGTGACAAAAGGTACAGAGCCCTGAGATGTTGAGACAGCCTAGATAAGCAAAATATCCTGTCCCCACACCCTGAGTTAGTAACAAGGGGACGTGGGGGTAGGGAGGGCCTCCTGTAAGGCAGATGCTGGACAGCCTCAAACAAAAGCAAGGGAAATCAGTATCACTCTGATGAACAGGGATGGGCAGGACAAGTCACCCACAAGAACCCAGATACAGCCTGGCTGCAGATGCCTGTGTAGAGAGGTCCTATGACTCCGTAAAATCTCAAATGTCCTCCTGCACTGTGCTCTGAATCTTTGATTAATGATTCATGATAGCCAAAAACTATATCACAGGCCCTGTCCTCTGGTCAGCTGGATCCTGCTCACACACAGGCCTCTCCTGGGCCAAGAAGCCCTCAGGAGGACCTCGACCTACCTGTGCAGACAGAATAGAGTGACTCACAAGCAGGTCTGCCACCATGTTCACAGAGTCACAGGGATGGAAAGGAGGAATCCTGAAAACTATATTTCTTACTAGCAGTAGAAAAAATAAATACAAACTGCCAGGCTGCATGAGCACCCTCGCTCTGCCCTTCCTGAGGTAGAAAACAAAAACCAGATACCACCAGCAGCCAAAATTCTGGTGAAGCACTGCGGATTCCACCTGCCAGATGTGGGTGTCCATGCAGGACACTGAGGATGACTATACTATGTTTTTGAATGTTGTTCAGTTGTTTTTGTGTGTTTGTGTTTAGGTGCACATGCTCCATCACTTCTGTGTGTGAATGCTTTCTCATGCCTATACCGTTCAGGAATATGGATGTGGGTGTATAAGTGTCAGTAACAGTTGGTTGTGCATGGTGGAGATAGAAGGCACACCCATCACATGCACTCCTCAACTTCAGGGCACCTGCAGGTTTCAGCAGGAGGATGGCAAGCACTAAGAGACATGAGCAGGTAATTGCAAAGGAACCTGTGGGAGCCCTACCTAACCACCCCCCCCAGCCAATCTGGACGCTAGAGGCAGAGCCTCAGAATCAAATGCCTGGACTTGAATACCAGGAACTGACCCAGCTCACTCAGTGCCCAGCCAGGACAATGGTACTGGGCCAGTCCCAGAGATTGATCCAGCATCTGGCAGCCTGACTCCACCCTCATGGAGGTTACTTAAAGCTGACAGCCAGTTCTGTTCTTTGGGATGCAGAATCCTCAGTGCCTGGGCACACATTCTAACATTGCCAGAGCATAGCACACAGACAAGAAGGCCTTCCCAAGATTATTGTCAGCTGGTAAGGTACCCTGGTAGTGGAGTCAGAGAGCTCAGGGAATAGATGAAATTGAACAGAGGTCACAGGGTCTGGGGTGAGGAACCAAACTTCTCCATGGGTACTAGTTCCAACACTGGCTTTTCACAGAGCAGCAGGAGGCTCTACACTGGACACAGGGCAATGGGTGGGCTGTTATGTGGGTCCCTGAGGCCTTCAGTTCCCTGGAATAAGCCCAGAGTATAAGGGGAGATGAAAAGAAGGGCTCCTCCAAAGACATTGGTCTACTTACCCGAGCATACTGGTTGGTGTCTCAGGTATATCTCAATATGAGTTCAGGTGAATGCTGCACCACAAAGTCCTTCAGTCACCTGTCTACCTCAAAGGCCCATAGTGGCAGTCTGCCCACTTCCACAATCTTGTGTTAAGGCCAGCTAGCACCCTGAGCTGAGGACAAGTATGGATTCAAAGAAGAAATGAACATTCCATCAGAACCTGCTCCCATGACAACCAGGCTCTGGCCTTGGGCCCTCAATCCTAAACCCCTAAGTAAGCATCTCCAGGCAACTGAGCAGAAAACCAGGCAACCATTATGAGTTAATTCCAGCTCCCTCATAATGTCTCTCCTCTCTCTAACCCTCCACCCCACCTCCACCACACCCAAGCCTTACACCAATTAACCATGCAGCATTCTGGGGAAAATTTGTTCTCCTTCCTTCTTCGAAAGTCCCCAAGTCACTCTCACCATAGATTTTTCTTGCTGTATCCTAGCACATACCCACCTACCTACCTGTGCAGGGGCTAGGCATGCATGTAACACAGAACTCTCTAAAGAGATTTAAGTGGACTTAAGATGACAGTCACCTAAACATAAAACAAAATGAGCATTTATCCCTTTTCCCACAAGGATCCTTGCAGCACATCCCCTCACCTCACCAACTCCTCTTAAACCAATTCACACCAAGGTCCTCTGATTGTGCCCATTACAAATTTTCAAGGTGCCATCAAACTTTCTCTGAAAATGCTCAATCCTACATTTTGATAACAACTGGCTGGCTATTCAACTACATACGTAACTCTCTGTTTGTCTGTCTGTCTTTCTGTCTGTCTATCTAACTGTCTGTCTCTCTATAAATATCTGTCATCTATCTATCTATCTATCTATCTATCTATCTATCTATCTATCTATCTATCTATCTACCTATCTATCCATCTATCTATCTGTCTATTTTTTATACCTACCTATCTACATATCTACCTACCTACCTACTTATACACCTCCTACTATCTCTTTTTGGGTCACCAATATATACACTTTCAGGCACATTTTTTAAGGCAGAATCACCTTTTTGTTTACCAGATGATGAATGTCATAGTCATTTGCCAAATGTTTTTCACTATCCAACAGCAAGCCTTCCTTTCATGAGCACTGAGAGGCTCCAGAGGTCCACTGCACTGCAGAGAGCTTAAGGCACAGCTGCATTGCACTCAGGACCTGGGAGGATGTGCTTCCTGAGTCAGGGTAGCCAAACCTGGTGTTGCAGGCTCTTTCTCTGTTGAGGTGGATCTTGCTCTCTCACAATCCTCTCCTGGGCCTAGATTCCACAGGAAGCCCTAGACCAGCCTGTGAAGCCAGAATAGAGCAGCTACCAAGCAGGTCTGCTACCATGTTCCCAAGTGCATGTATGCAAGCTTGCAAGAGGGAATGCTCCCGCACTTCTCTGTGTGCATGCTTTCTCCTGCCTTTAAGGTTGGGGAATATGAATGTTGGTGCATAAATGTCATGGGAACAGGAGGTTCTGCATGGTGGAAATGAAAGAGTCACTCATCACAGGCACTTGTCAACTGCAGGGCACCTGCCAACCACTGAAGTGTCCAGCAGGAGGGAGACAAGTATTAAGAGGCGTGAGCAAGAACTGGCAAAGATCTTGTGAGAGCTGTACCAAAAACAACCCATGCCAATCTGGACCCTAAGGGCAAAAGATCAGAATCAAATACCTGGATTTGAGGACCAGGAGCTGGGCCTGCCTACTCAGTGCCCAGCCAGGACACTGGGACTGGGCCAGGCCCAAAGATTAATCCAGCCTGTGGCTGCCTGACCCCGCCTATACAAAGGTGCCTAAGCTGAGCACCAGTTCTCTTTTTTGAAGAGGCATACTCCTCTGACCCTGGGTACACTCTAACAAGTCACCAGGTCAAGGCACCCAGACAAGAAGGCTCTCCCGGGATGATCCTCAGCTGGTAGGGCACCCAGGTGGTGGTGTCAAAACTCAGGGAACACAGTAAGTTGAACGGAGGCCACAGGGGATGGGGGTGAGAAAATATCCTTCTCCATTGGCATTAGGCCCAACATCGGCTTTCCACTCAACAGCGGGAGGCACTGCACTGGACCCAGGGCAATGGGTGGGCTTCTCAGTGTTACCCTGAGGCATTCCCTGGTGTGAACCCAGAGTGCAGTGGGAAGTGAAGAGAAGCTCCCCAAACTTTGAAATATTTTGTCTACTTACTTAAGCACAAAGTTGGTACCCCTCAGGTACCCCTCAATATGAGTTCTGGTGGATCCTGCCCCACAATGTCAAACAGTCATCTGTCAATTTCAGAAGTCCAGAGTGCCTGACTGCCCACTTCTACAATCTCACGTGCAGGCTACCTCACATGCTGAGCTGAGGACAAGGAAATATCAAAAGAAGAAATGAATATTCAATCCCAACCTGCCTTCTAGAAAACAAAGCTCTGGCCCCAGTTCCCCAATTCTAAGCACCTACTAAATAAGCATCTCCTGGCAACTGACCAGGAAACCAGGCAACCATTATGAGCTAATTGCCACTCCCTCAAAATCTCTCTTCTCTCTCAAACCCTCCTCCCTACCTCCACCACAGCCCCCATTCACCAACCACCATGCAGCACTTAGGGGACACTTTGATCTCCTTCCTTCCTCCAAAGTCTCCAAGCCACTCTCACCATGGATCCTTCTTTCTGTATCCTAGTACACACTCAACTATCTACCTGAGTAGGGGCTAGGCACCCATGCAAATCAGAGCTCTCTGAAGGGATTCAAGTGGACCCAAGATGACAGACACCTAGACACAAAGCACAATGATTATTTATTATTTGTCCCACCAGGATGTCTGCAGCACATCCCTCCCCTCACCAACTCCTCCTAGACCAATTTACACCAAGGTCCTCTGAGGGTGCCCATTAAAAATTCTCAAGGTGCCATCAAACTTTCTCTGCAAGTGCTCATTACCACAGCATGATAACAACTGGGTGGCTATCCACCTATATATGTAACTCTCTTTCTATGTATGTATGTATGTATGTATGTATGTTTGTATGTATGTATATATGTTTGTATGTATGTATGTATGTATGTATGTATGTTTCTCTCTCTCTCTCTCTCTCTCTCTCTATATATATATATATATATATATATATATATACACACACACACACACTTACATACCAACCTACCTATATACACACCTCCTACTATCTCCTTTTGAGTCACTAATATATACACTTCCAAGTACATTTTCTAGGGTCTGAGGATTGGCAACTAACCTTCTCCATTCACATTAGTCCCAACAATGACTTCCAACTTATCAGTAGGAGATACTGCACTGGATCCAGGGCAATGGGTGGGCTGCTCTGTTTGTCCTTGAGGCCCTCAATTTCCCTGGACTGAGCCCAGAATGTGGTAGGAGATAAAAAGAATTGCCCCTTGATAACCTTGGCTACTTATCTGGGCACACAGTTTGGTGATATTAAATGTCCCATTTTTCCCACAGCGAACATATTGATAACTAAAAAGTAGAAGGATATTTTTGGAGTCTTCTGGAAGAGCATTTTACAATTTTGGCTTCTTTCCTAACTAAATAGTTCATAAATATTCCTTAAGGTTCATGTCTAACGTTACAGTGCTTCTCCCTTGTAAGCACTTAGCTCAGTTTCTGTAACATGTGTGACAAACATGGGATTCTTATCAAGATATAACTAATTTAGGTGCCAAAACAATAGTCAAGATTTAATGAATTATAGATTTTTGAGTTTAGACTTGTTAAAAGCTTATTCAAAGATATCTTTCAAATAGCTGATGCTTCTTATTCCAATAAAACACCCCAAAGAAGCTATACAGATAGCTAAAGAGTTAAGAGTACTGGCTACTCTTCACAATGAACTACATTCATTCACTGGACCCACACATTGGTTTACTGCTCTTCGTGGTTCCAGCTGTACAGGAACTTACACTTACTACTGATGAGTGCACATAAGTGGAGTAAATAACATATACCAGGCAAGTGATAGCAAAAAACATTAATACAACACATACAAGACATAGGCAGCAAATATCTGTGATTTAAAGAACAGGTGGGTCTACAGAGTTAGGTCTAAATAACCAATCGGCCTTATGCCCAGCTCTGGCTTCCCACCAAGCAGCAGGAGACTCGGCATTGTCGACCCAGAACAATGGGTGGGCTTCTCTGTTGTCCATGAGGTCTTCAGTTTTTCTGGCCGTGAGCCCGGAGTTCAGTGGGAGGTGAAAAGAAGGGCATCGCTGCAAACCTTAGTCTATTTACCTGGGCACACTGTTTATCTCAGGCACCCCTCACTATGAGTTTCTGGTGCATGCTGACCCACAAAGTCATACCAGCCATCTGTCAACCACTTAAGGTGTGGCAGGAGGCTGGCAAGCACCAGTAACCTCTGGCCAGGTACTTGCAAAGGACCTTCCAGGAGCCTTACCTAAACTGAGTGTCCAATCTGGACCATAAGGGAGGAGCCTCAAAAAAACTTCCTGGACTTGAGGCCCAGAGTTGACCCTACCCACTCAGTGCCGCAGCCAGGCTACTGGGACTCTGGAATGAGCCAGATATTGATCCAGCACCTGCCTGCAGCTGAACCAGCAGCACATGGTTCCCCTAAAGCTGACAGCCGTTCTCTTCTATGGATACAGACTCCACGGATCCCTGGGAACACTCTCCTCCAGTTGCCAAGTGAGGCAGCCAGACAAGAAGGCCCTCTCAGGATTATTCATGTCTGATAGGCACCAGGTGTTTTGAGTAGATGCTCGGAGTATAAGGGAAATTTACAGAGGCCAAATGAGCTGGGAGTTAGAATCCCCCTCTCAATGGGTACTAGGCCCAACCTGGACTTCCAACATATCAGCTGGCAGCCTGCACTGGACCCTAGGGCAATTGGGTGTGTGTTTCTGGTGTCCCTGAAGCCTTCAGTTTCCCTGGCCTGAGTCCCAGGTGGCATGTAGTAGATGAAACTGAAGGCCCCACTAACCTTGGTCTACTTATTTGGGGACCAGTTTGGAATCTCAATGGTGGTACCACCCAATATGAGTACTGGTAGAGGACGCTGCTGCCACAACTCATATGAGTCATCTGTCTACTCTCAAGGCCGCAGAGGGGCTGGGCTCCCACTTCCACGATCTCAACCTGCAGTCCTCCCTATTACCCTGCACTGTGGAAAAGGACATGTCAAAGAAGAAATGAATATTCTACCACAATATACCCCTTAAAACATGCCTAGCCTCAGGACCCAATTCTAAGCACACTACTAAGTAAGGCATCTCCAGGTGACCAGGAAGCCAGGCAACGCATTATGAGCTATTCCAGCTCCCTCACAATTTCTCTCCAACTCTCTAAACCTCCACCACCATCTCTACACACACCAACCCTT
>NW_023045022.1:8254-85323 GCF_011762505.2 Arvicanthis niloticus
GAGAGAGGAGAGAGATTCTGAGGGAGCTTGAATTAGCTCATAATGGTTGCCAGGTATCTGGGTCAGTTGCCTGGAGATACTTATTTTGTAGGTGCTTAGAATTGGGGGCCCGAGGCCAGAGCTTGGTTTTCAAGGGGGCAGGTGGAGATGAAATATTCACTTCATGTTTAGATATGTCCTTGTCCTCAGCTCATCATGCTAGCTGGAATGCAGGTGAGACTTTGGAAGTGGGCAGCAAGACCCTCTAGGCGTTTGTGGTCAACAGATGATTGGATGACTTTGTGAGGCAGAATCTAACAGAACTCATATTGATGGATACTTGAGATACCAACCTGTTTGACTGGGTAAGTACACCAAGGATTTTGTGGGGGCCCTACTTTTCATCTTACACCACACTCTGGGCTCAATCCAGGGAAACTGAAGGCCTCGTGGATGCACAGAGCAGCCCACAGAGTGCCATGTGTCCAGTGCAGTGCCTCCTGCTGCTATGTGGGATGCCACTGCTAAGACTAATGGCAGTGGAGAAGTTTGGTTCACCCCCTCCTCTTGTGGCCTCTGTTCAACTTCCCCTGTCTCCAGAGCTCTCTGACTCCACCACACAGGTGCCTTAACAGATGAGGATCATCCTACGAGGGCCTTCTTGGCTGGGTGCCTTCACCTGGGAAGTGAGAGTGGCCAGAAACCATAGAGTCTGCATCCACAAGAAGAGAACTGGCTGTCAGCTTTAGGAGATACCCATGTGGATGGAGTCAGCCAGGTAGGTGTCTTGTAGGATTCAGACCAGATACCTGGAGGAAGCTTAATAGGAATGGAGAAGCAGAAAGCCATGTAAGGCTTCTCTCCTGGTGGTGGTTAGTGGGGTCTTTTTCTACCAGATATCACTTAATGTCCTGACAAGAAGAAAGGAGAACAAATTTTCCCCTGATTGCTCCATGGTGTTTGGTGAAGGCCTGGGGTGTGGTGGCAGTGGTTTGGAGGGTTAAAGAGAGGAGAGAGATTGTGAGGGAGCTGGAAATAGCTCATAATGGTTGCCTGGTTTCCTGGAAAGTTGCCTGGAGATGCTTACTTAGTGGGTGCTTAGAACTGGGGGCCTGAGGCCAGAGCTTGTTTTAAAAGTGGGCAGGTTGGAATCTAATATTCATTTCTACTTTTGATATGTCTTTGAACTCAGCTCAGCATGTTAGATAGCCTGCAGGTCAGATTGTGAATATGGGTGGCCAGCAACTATGGGGCTCTGAGGTGGACAGATGACTGAATGAATTTGTGGAGCAGAATCTACCCAAGCTCAAATTGAGGGGTATCTGAAATACCAACCTGTGTGCCCGGGTATGTAGACAAAATTTTTGAGGGTGGGGGGCTTTTTTTCTATTGGAAACTGAAGGCCTCAGGAACAGATAGAGCAGCCCATTCCTTTCTCTGGCTCCATGGCAGTGCCTCCTGCAGCTAAGTGGAAAACCAATGTTGGGACTAATGCCAATTGAGAACGTTAGTTTCCCACCCCAAACCCCTGTGGCCTCTGTTCACATTACCCTTTTCCCTGAGCTCTGATTCTACCACCTGGCTGACCTAGGAGCTGCAGATCATCCTGGGAGAGCTTTCTGTCTAGGTGCCTTTACCTGGCATCTTGTTAGAGTGCAACCATGGTCAGAGGAGTCTGCCTCTTCAAAAAAGAACTGGCATTGAGCTTAGGGGACCTTTGTGTGGGAAAATCAGGCAGCCTCAGGCTGGATCAATCTCTGGGCCTGGCCGAGTTCTAGTGTTCTAGATGGGCACTGAGTGGGCGGGCCCAGCTCCTGGTCCTCAAGTCCAGGCCTTTGATTCTGATGGTCTGCCCCTAGTGTCCAGATTAGCATGAGGTTTAGGTAGGGCTCTTAAGGGATTCTTTGCAAGTACAAACTGATGCCTATTAGTGCTTGACTCTCTCCTGTTGGACCCTTCAGTGTCTGGCAGATGTCCTGCAGTTGAGAAGTGCCTGTGATGTGTGACTCTTCCATCTCCACCATGCACAACCTCTTTTTTCCCGACACTTATGGACCAAAATCCATAATTCCAAACTATATAGGCAGGAGAAAGCATGAACACATAGAAGTGCAGGAACATTTACTCTTGCAAGATCGCATATATTTGCCCTTGAACATAGTGGCAGACCTGCTTTTTTGCCAGTCTATTCTCACTGCACAGGCTAAACTAGGGCCTCCTGTGGACTTCTAGGTTCAGGGAAGACCTGTTCGTGAGCAAGGTTCAGCTAACCAGAGAGGAGGCCTGCAACACCAGGTATGGGTATTCTGACTAGGGAAGCACAGCCTCCCAGGCCTGAGCACCCTTCAGCTGTGACTTAAGCTCTCTACAGTGCAATGGACCTCTGCAGACTCTCAGTGTTCAAAAAATGAAGGCTTGCTCATGGATAGTGAAAAACATTTCACAAACGAAAATGGCACTTATCATCTGGTAAACAGAAAGGTGATTCTGCCCTAGAAAATGTAACTGGAAGTGGATGTATTGGTGACACAATAGGAGATATTAGGAGGTCTATAAGTATGTAGGTAGGTAGGTAGGAAGGCAGATATATATATATATATATATATATATATATATATATATATATATATGACAGATATATAGATAAATAGTCAGACAGACAGAGAGACAGACATACAGACAAACAGACAGTTACATACATAGCCAGCTAGTAGGTATCATGTTGTGGGAGTGAGCAACTTGAAGAGAAGGTTTGATGGCACCTTGAGAATTTTTATATGGGAACCTCAGAGGACCTTGGTGTATATTGGTCTAGGAGGAGTTGGTGAGTGGAGGGGATGTGCTGCAGGGATCCTGGTTTCATAAGCAATAAATGCTCATTGTGCTTTGTGTCTAGGTGCCTGTCACCTTGCGTCCACTTGATTCCCTTCGGACAGCTCTGAGTTGCATGCATGCATAATTCTTGATCAGGTAGATACTTGAGTGTGTGCTAGGATACAGAAAGAAGGATCCATGGTGAGAGTGACTTGGGGACTAAATTTAGAGGCATGAATAAGATCAAAGTGTCCACACAGTGCTCCATGGTAGTTGGTGAATGGCTGGGGTGTGATGGAGGTGGGGTAGATGGTTTGAGAGAGGAGAGAGATTCTGAGGGAGCTTGAATTAGCTCATAATGGTTGCCAGGTATCTGGGTCAGTTGCCTGGAGATACTTATTTTGTAGGTGCTTAGAATTGGGGGCCCGAGGCCAGAGCTTGGTTTTCAAGGGGGCAGGTGGAGATGAAATATTCACTTCATGTTTAGATATGTCCTTGTCCTCAGCTCATCATGCTAGCTGGAATGCAGGTGAGACTTTGGAAGTGGGCAGCAAGACCCTCTGGGCCTTTGTAGTCAAGAGATGATTGGATGACTTTGTGAGGCAGCATCTACCAGAACTCATATGGATGGATACCTGAGATACCAACCTGTGTGACTGGGTAAGTAGACCAAAGTTTTTGTGGGGGCCCTAATTTTCATCTCCCACCACATGCTGGGTTCAATCCAGGCAAAATGAAGGCCTCATGAATGCACAGAGCATCCCACGGACTGCTATGTGTCCAGTGCAGTGCCTCCTGCTGCTATGTGGGATGCCAGTGTTGAGACTCATGCCAATGGAGAAAGTTTGGTTCCCCAACTCCCCCTGTGGCCTCTGTTCAACTCCTCTGTCTCCTGAGCTCTCTGACTCTACCACACAGATGCCTTAACAGATGAGGATCATTCTGCGAGGGCCTTCTTGGCTGGGTGCCTTCACCTGTGAAGTGAGTGTGGCCAGAAACCATAGAGTCTGCATCCACAAGAAGAGAACTGGCTGTCAGCTTTAGGAGATACCCATGTGGATGGAGTCAGCCAGGTAGGTGTCTTGTAGGATTCAGAGCAGATACCTGGAGGAAGCTTAATAGGAATGGAGAAGCAGAAAGCCATGTAAGGCTTCTCTCCTGGTGGTGGTTAGTGGGGTCTTTTTCTACCAGCTATCACTTAATGTTCTGACAGGAAGGAATGAGAACAAATTTTCCCCTGAGTGCTACATGGTATTTGGTGAATGGCTGGGATGTGGTGACAGTGGTGTGGAGGGTTAGAGAGAGGAGAAAGATTGTGAGGGAGCTGGAATTAGCTCATAATGGTTGCCTGGTTTCCTGGAAAGTTGCCTGGAGATGCTTACTCAGTGGGTGCTTAGAAATGGAGGCCTGAGGCCAGAGCTTGGTTTCCAAGTGGGCAAGTAGGAATCTAATATTCATTTCTTCTTTTGATATGCCCTTGTCCTCAGCTCAGCATGTTAGAGAGCCTGCATGTCAGATTGTGAATGTGGGCGGCCAGCCACTATGGGGCTCTGAGGTGGACAGATGGCTGGATGACTTTGTGAAGCAGCATCTACCCAAACTCACATTGAGGGGTATCTGAGATACCAACCTGTGTGCCTGGGTATGTAGACAAAATTTTTCAGGGGGTGGGGGGGCACTTCTTTTCGATTGGAAATTGAAGGCCTCAGGAACACATAGAGCAGCCCATCCATTTCTCTGGCTCCAGTGCAGTGCCTCCTGAAGCTAAGTGAATAGCCAATGGTGGGACTAATGCCAATTGAGAAGGTTAGTTTCCCACCCCAAATCCCTGTGGACTCTGTTCACATTACCCCGTTTCCTGAGCTCTGATTCTACCACCTGGCTGCCCTAGGAGCTAAAGATCATCCTGAGAGAGCATTTTGTCTGGGTGCCTTTACCTGGCATCTTGTTAGAGTGTAACCATGGACAGAGGAGTCTGCCTCTTCAAAAAAGAGAACTGGCTTTGAGCTTAGGGAACCTTTGGTGGGAAAAGTCAGGCAGCCTCAGGCTGGATCAATTTCTGTGCCTGTCCCAGTCCCGGTGTTCTGGCTGGGTACCGAGTGGGCGGGCTCAGCTCCTGGTCCTCAAGTCCAGGCC
Source organism: Arvicanthis niloticus (assembly GCF_011762505.2). NCBI lineage: Eukaryota > Metazoa > Chordata > Mammalia > Rodentia > Muridae > Arvicanthis > Arvicanthis niloticus. The sequence continues at coordinate 13,184 of NW_023045022.1, forward strand.
TTTGTTTCTGATGCTCTGCCCCTAGTGTCCAGATTACCATGAGGTTTAGGTAGGGGTCTCCCAGGATCCTTTGCAAGTACAAACTGACACCTCTTAGTGCTTGACTCTCTCCTGCTGCACCCTTCAGTGGCTGGCAGATGTCCTGCAGTTGAGAAGCACCTGTGATGGGTGATTCTTCCATCTCCACCAAGCACAACCTCCTCTTCCCATGACACTTATGGACCAAAATCCATATTTCCAAAACTTATACACAGGAGAAATTGTACACACAGAGAAGTGCAGTAGCATTCTCTCTTGCAAATTCGCATATATGTGCCCGTGAACATAGTGGCAGACCTGCTTTGTTGCCAGTCTATTCTGGCTGCACAGGCTGGACTTGGGCCTCCTGTGGACTTCTAGGTCCAGGGGAGACATGTGAGTGAGCAAGGTTCAGCTGACCAGAGAGTTTGGCCTGCAACATCAGGGTTATGTATCCTGACTAGGGTAGCACAGCCTCCCAGTCCTGAGCACGATGCAGCTGTGACTTAAGCTCTTTACAGTGCATTGGACCCCTGGGTACTCTCAGTGCTCAAAAAAACGAGGGCTTGCTGGTGGTTAGTGAAAAATATTTCACAAATGACAATGGTACTTATCATCTGGTAAACAGAAAGAGGATTCTGCTCTAGAAAATGTCACTGGAAGTGTATTGGTGACACAAAAGGAGTTATTAAGAGGTGTGTATGTATGTATGTATGTAGGTAGGTAAGTAGGTAGGTAGGTAGGATGGCAGGTAGATATATAAATAAGTAGGTATAAAAAATAAGTAAAGAGATAGACAAATAGATTAATGACAGGTATATAGATAAATAGACAGACAGACAGACCGACAAGTAGACAGACAGACAGTTACATACATAGCCAGCTAGTAGTTATCATGCTGTGGGAATGAGCAACTTGCAGAGAAAGTTTGATGGCACCTTGAGAATTTTTATCAGGCATCCTAAGGGACCTTGGTGTGAATTGGTCAAGGAGCAGTTGGTGAGCTGAGGGGATGTGCTGCAGGGATCCTGCTGGGACAAGCCATAAACGCTCATTGTGCTTTGTGTCTAGGTGCCTGTCACCTTGGTTCCACTTGAATCCATTCAGACAGCTCTGAGTCCCATGCATGCCTAACTTTTGATCAGGTAGATACTTGAGTGTGTGCTAGGATGCAGAAAGAAGGATCCATGGTGAGAGTGACTTGGGGACTGTAGAGGCAGGAAGAAGATCAAAGTGTCCACACAGTGCTCCATGGTAGTTGGTGAATGGCTGGGGTGTGATAGAGGTGAGATGGAGGTTTTGATAGAGGAGGGAGATTCTCAGGGAGCTTGAATTAGCTCATAATGGTTGCCAGGTATCTGGGTCAGTTGCCTGGAGATGCTTATTTTGTAGGTGCTTAGAATTTTGGGCCCAAGGCCAGAGCTTGGTTTTCAAGGGGGCAGGTGGAGATGAAATATTCACTTCATGTTTAGATATGTCTTTGTCCTCAGCTCATCATGCTAGCTGGAAGTCAGGTGAGACTTTGGAAGTGGGCAGCAAGACCCTCTGGGCCTTTGTGGTCAACAGATGATTGGATGACTTTGTGAGGCAGCATCTACCAGAACTCATATTGATGGATACCTGAGATACCAACCTGTGTGACTGGGTAAGTAGACCAAGGTTTTTGTGGTGGCCCTACCTTTCATCTCGCACCACACTCTGGGCTCAATCCAGGGAAACTGAAGGACTCTTGGATGCACAGAGCATCCCACGGAATGCCATGTGTCCTGTGCAGTGCCTCCTGCTGCTATATGGAATGCCAGTGTTGAGACTAATGCCAATGGAGAAGTTTGGTTCCCCAACTCCCCCTGTGGCCTCTGTTCAACTTCCCCTGTCTCCTGAGCTCTCTGACTCCACCACACAGGTGCCTTATCAGATGAGGATTATTCTAAGAGGGCCTTCTTGGCTGGGTGCCTTGATCTGGGAAGTGAGAGAGTGTGGCCAGATACCAAAGAGTCTGAATTCACAAGAAGCGAACTGGCTGTCAGCTTTAGGAGATACCCATGTAGATGGAGTCAGGTAGGTATGTGTCTTGTATGATTCAGAGCAGATACCTGGAGGAAGCTTAATGGGAATGGAGAAGCAGAAAGCCATGTAAGGCTTCTCTCCTGGCGGTGGTTAGTGGGGTCTTTTACTACCAGCTATTACTTAAGCTCTTGACAGGAAGGAAGGAGAACAAATTTTTCCATGAGGGCTAAAAGTCCAGGCCTTTGATTCTGATGTTCTGCCCCTAGTGTCCAGATTAACATGAGGTTTAGGTAGGGCTTTCATGGGATTCTTTGCAAGTACAAGCTGATGCCTATTAGTGCTTGACTCTCTCCTGCTGCACCCTTCAGTGGCTGGCAGATGTCCTGCAGTTGAGAAGTGCCCATGATATGTGACTCTTCCATCTCCACCATGCACAACCTCTTTTTCCCGACACTTATGGACCAAAATCCATAATTCCAAACCTTATAGGCAGGAGAAAGCATACACACACAGAAGTTCAGGAGCATTCTCACTTGCTAGATTGCATATATGTGCCCATGAACATAGTGGCAGCCATCCTTGTAGCCAGTCTATTCTGGCTGCACAGGCTGGACTAGGGACTCCTGTGGACTTTTATGTCAAGGCAAGACTTGTGGGTGAACAAGTTGCAGGTGACCAGAGAGGAGGGCCTGCATCATCAGGTTTGGTTATCTTGACTATTGAAGCACAGCCTCCAAGGCCTGAGCACCATGCAGCTGTGACTTAAGCTCTCTATAGTGCAATGCACCTCTAGAGACTCTCAGTGCTCAAAGAAGGAAAGCTTGCTGGTGGACAGTGAAAAACATTTCACAAATGACAATGTCACTTATCATCTGGTAAACAGAAAGGTGATTCTGCCCTAGAAAATATAGCTGGAAGTGTATGTATTGTTGACACAAAAAAGATATTAGGAGGTGTGTAAGTACATAGGTGGGTAGGTAAGTAGGTAGGTAGGTAGGAAGGCAGGTAGATTTATAGATATGTAGGTATAAAAATAAATAAAGATATAGATAAATAGATAGGTAAATGACAGATATATAGATAAATAGACAGACAGACAGACACAGTAACATACATGGCCAGCTAGTTGTCATGCTGTGGGAGTGAGCAACTTGCAGAGAAAGTTTGATGTCACCTTAATAATTTTTACTGGGTACCCTAAGTGACTCTGGTGTGAATTGGTCTTGGAGGATTTGGTGAGTGGAGGGCATATGCTGCAGGGATTCTGGTGGGACAAGCGATAAATGCTCATTGTGCTTTGTGTCTAGGTGCCAGTCACCTTGGTTCTACTTGAATCCCTTCAGTAAGCTCTGAGTTGCATGCGTGCCTAACTTTTGATCAGGTAAATAGTTGAGTGTGTGCTAGGATACAGAGAGAAGGATCCATGGTGAGAGTGACTTAGGGACTTTAGAGGCAGGAAGAAGATCAAAGTGTCCACAGAGTGCTCCATGGTAGTTGGTGAATGGTTGGGGTGTGATGGAGGTGTGGTGGAGTGTTTGAGAGAGGAGAGAGATTCTGAGGGAGCTTGAATTAGCTCATAATGGTTGCCTGGTTTCCTGGTCAACATCCAAGAGACGCTTATTTTGTAGGTGCTTAGAATTGGGGGCCTGAGGCCAGAGCTTGGATTTCAAGGGGGTAAGTCGTGATGGAATATTAATTTCTTCTTTTGATTATGTCCTTGTCCTCTGCTCAGCATTCTAGGTGGCCTGCAGGTCAGATTGTTCAAGTAGGCACCCAGCCACTCTGTGACTTTGACTTGGACAGATGATTGGATGACATTGTGTGGCACCATCCACCAGAACTCACATTGAGGGATACCTGAGATAGCAACCTTTGTGCCTGGGTAAGTAGACAAAATTTTTCAGGGGGCTGGGGGGGCTTCTTTTCAATTTGTCCCACACTCTGGGCACACATCAGGGAAACTGAAGGCCTCAAGGCCACACAGAGCAGCCCATCCATTTCTCTGGCTCCAGTGCAGTGCCTCCTGCAGCTAAGTGGAAAGCCAATGTTGGGACAAATGCCAATTGAGGTTAGTTCTCCACCCCAAACCACTGTGGCCTCTGTTCACATTACCCTTTTCCCTGAGCTCTGATTCTACCACCTGGCTGCCCTAGGAGCTGAGGATCATCCTGGGAGAGCTTTCTGTCTGGGTGCCTTTACCTGGCATCTTGTTAGAGTGTAACCAAGGACAGAGGAGTCTGCCTCTTCAAAAAAGAGAACTGGCTTTGAGCTTAGGGGACCTTTGTGTGGGAAAAGTCAGGCAGCCTCAGGCTGGATCAATCTCTGGGCCAGGCCCAGTCCCAGTGTTCTGGCTGGGCACTGAGTGGGCAGGCCCAGATCCTGGTCCTCAAGTCCAGGCCTTTGATTCTGTTGCTCTGCCCCTAGGTTCCAGATTAGAATGTGGTTTAGGTAGGGCTCTCACAGGATCCTTTGCAAGTACAAGCTGATGCCTCTTAGTGCTTGACTCTCTCTTGCTGCACATGTCAGTGGGTGACAGGTGCCCCATAGTTGAGAAGTGCCTGTGCTGCGTGACTCTTCCATCTCCACCATGCAGATCCTTTTTTTTTCCTGACACTTATGCACCAACTTCCATATTCCTGAACCTTAAAGACAGGACAAAGCATGCACACAGAGAAGTACAGGAGTGGAGCATTTCCTCTTGTGAGCTTGCATATATATATGCACTTACACACAAACACACACACACACACACACACACACACACACACACACACACACACATACACACACACACACACACACACACACACACACACACACACACACTACCCAACAACATACAAAATCATAGTTTAGAGATCTCCAGTGTCCTGATTGGACACCGCGCCCCCTGGCCAGCTGAAACTCCAGTGCTTGGCCATGTTGTTAGCAGGTGGTGGTTGCTGTTTTTTTTTTTTTTTTCCCTTAAAGGGCAGAAGGAGAATTCCCATGCAGGCTGGAAGTTGGTGTTCTCACTGCTCTACTGCAATGAAGCAGAATTGTTTTGAGAATTCCTCCTGCACATCCATGTGCCTATCTGAACGTAATGGAAAGCCTGATTTTTAGCCACTTTGTTCTGGCTGCACTGGCGGGACTATGTCCTGCTATGGACTTCTAGGCCCAGGAGAGGCATGTGAGCGAGAGGCCAGCTGACCAGAGAAGAGAGCCTGCAACACCAGGTTTGGCTAGCCTAACTCTGAAAGCACAGCATCCCAGGTACTGAATGCAGTGCAGCTCTGACTTAAGTTCTTGACAGAGCAGGGGTGGACCTCTGGAGACTATCAGTGCTCCTGAAAGGGAGGCTTCCTGGGGGATAGTGATAAACATTTCACAAATGACCATGACATTTATTATTTCATCAACAGAAAGGTCATTCTGAACTAAAAAATGTAACTGAAAGTGTATATTTTGGTGACACAAAAATAGATAGTATGAGTTACTTAACTAGGTAGGTAGGTAGGTAGGTAGGTAGGAAGGTGGATATGTAGGTATTTAGATATGAAAAAATAGGTAGATAGATAGATAGATAGATAGATAGATAGATAGATAGATAGATAGATGCATGCATGCATACATACATACATACATACATATATAGATACACAGAGAAATTTGAAGGCACCTTGAGCATTGTTTATGGGCACCCTCAGAGAACTTTTGTGTGAATTAGTCTAGGAGGAGTTGCTGAGGGGAGAGGATGTGTTTCAGGAATCCTGGTGGGACAAGTGATAAATGTTCATTTTCCTTTGTGTCTAGGTGCCTGTCACTGTGGGTCCACTTGAATTTCTTCAGAGAGCTATGATTTGCATTTGTGACTAGCGCCTGCTCAGATAGATAGTTGAGTATGTGTTAGGATAAAGAAAGAAGGATCTATAGTGAGAGTGACTTGAGGACTTTGGAGGAAGGAACAAGATCAAAGTGTCCCCTGAGTGCTGCATGGTGGTTGGTTAATATCTGGGGTGTGATGTAGGTGTTGTAGAGGGCTAGAGAGAGGAGAGAGATTGTGAGGGAGCTTGAATTAGCTCATAATGGTTGCCTGGTTTTCTGGTCAGTTGTGTGTAGAAGTTTACTTATTAGGTGCTTAGAACTGGGGTCCCGAGGCCAGAGCATAGTACTCTGGAGGGCAGGTTGGGACGGAATGTTTATTTCTTCGTTTGATATGTCCTTGTCCTCAGCTCAGCATGTTAGGTGGCTTAAAGGTGAGAATGTGAAATTGGGTGGCCAGCCACTCTGGACCTCTGAGGTGGACAGATGACTGGATAACTTTGTGGGGCAGCATCTACTGGAACTCAAATTGAGGGGTACTTGAGATACCAACCTTTGTGCCTGGGTATGTAGACAAAATTTTTCATGGGGTGAAAAGCTTCTTTTCACTTCACACTGACTCCAGGCTCACACCATGGAAACTGAAGGCCTCAGGAACACACTGTGCATCCTACCCTTTACCCTGGGTCCAGTGCAGAGCCTTCTGCTGCTATGTCAGAAGCCAATGTTGGAACTAATGTCAATTGAGATTAGTTTACCACCCCCAGCCCCTGTGGCCTCTGTTCACATTACCCTGTTTCCTGAGCACTGATACTACAATCTGGCTGCCCTACCAGTCAAGGATCATCCTGGGAGTGCCTTTTTGTCTGGGTGCCTTGATCTGGCATCTTGTTAGAGTGTAACCAGGGACAGAGAAGTCTGCCTCTTCAAAAAGAGAACTGGCTTTCAGCTTAAGGGATCTTTGTTTGGGCGGGGTCAAGCAGCCTCAGGCTGGATCAATCTCTGGGACTGGCCCAGTCCCAGTGTTCTGGCTTGGCACTGAGTGGGCAGGCCCAGCTCCTGGTCCTCAAGTCCAGGCATTTGATTCTGATGCTCTGCCACTAGGGTTCTGATTGGCATGGGGATTAGGTACAGCTCTCATAGGACGCTTTGCAAATACCTGCTCATGCCTCTTAATGCTTGCTGTCCTCCTGCTGGACCCTTCAGTGGGTTACAGGTGCCCTGCAATTGAGAAGTGCCTATGCTGGGTGACTCTTCCATCTCCACCATGCACAACTTCCTCTTGCCTTGACATTTTTTCACCAACATCCATATTCCCGAACATTATAGGCAGGAGAAAGCATGCACACACAGAATTGCAGGAACATTCAAACTTTCAATCTTATATATATGGATGCACACACACACACACACAGAGAGAAAGAGAGAGAGAGAGAGAGAGAGAGAGAGAGAGAGAGAGAGAGAGAGAGAGAGTCACACACTACCCACCAACATACATACATAATCATAGTTTAGACATCTCCAGTGTCCTAAACAGACACCCACTTCTGGCCAGTTGAAACCCCAGTGCTTGGCCATATTGTTGGCAGGTGGTGGCCGCTGGTTGGTTTTTTGTTGTTGTTGTTTTGTTTTGTTTTGTTTGTTTGTTTTTTGTTTTTTTGGTTTTTTTGTTTTTGCCTTAAATTGCAGAAGGAGAATGCCCATGCAGGCTGGCAGTTGGTGTTCTCACTGCTCTACTGATATCAAGTAGAATTGTTTTGAGGATTCTGCCTGCACATCCCTGCTCCTCTCTGAAGATAATGGAAGACCTGCTTGTTAGCCACTTTATTCTGGCTGCACTGGTGGGACTATGTCCTCCTGTGGACTTCTAGGCCCAGGAGAGGCGTTTGAGCATGAGGCCAGCTGACCAGAGAAGAGAGCCTGCAACACCAGGTTTGGCTAGCCTGACTCTGGAAACACAGCCTCCCAAGTACTGAACGCAGTGCAGCTCTGACTTAAGCTCTTGACAGTGCAGGTGTGGACCCCTGGAGACTCTCAGTGCTCATGAAAGGAAGGCTTTGGTGTGGAGAGTGAAAAACATTTCATACAAGACCATGGCATTCATCATTTGGTAAACAGAAAAGTGATTCTGCCCTAGAGAATGTACATGGATATTTATATATTGGTGACCCAAAAAGAGATAGTAGGAGGTGTGAAAGTAGGTAGGTATGTAGGTAGGTAGATATGTAAGCATCAAAAAATAGATAGATAGATGGATAGATAAATAGATATATAGATGATAGATAGATAGATAGATAGATAGATAGATAGATAAAAGATAGTAGGTATTTAAGTAGGTAGGTAGGTAAATAGGTATATGTAGTTAGATAGGTAGGCAGAAAAAAGATAGATAGATAGATAGATAGATAGATAGATAGATAGATAGATAAGTAGGTAATGTACGTATGTAACATAGATAATTACATAGGTAGGAGGATAGCCAACCAGTTGTTATCCTGCTGTGGTAGTCATAACTATCATACACTTGTGTGTGCAAGTGATTACTTACAGAAATAGTTTGAAGGCATCTTGACAATTTTCAATGGACACCTTCATAGGACCTTTGTGTGAATTAATCTAGGAGGATTTGCTGAGGGGAGGAGATGTGATAGAAATCCTGGTGGGAAAAGTGATAAATGCTCATTGTACTTTTTGTCTAGGTGCCTGTCACCTTGGGTCTACTTGAATCTCTTCAGAGAGCTCTGATTTGCATGGGTGCCTAGCCCCTGCTCAGGTAGATCGTTGAGTGTGTGCTAGGACACAGAGAAAGATATGTGGTGAGAGTGACTTGGGGACTTTGGAAAAAAAGGAGAGCAAAGTGTCCCCTGAGTGCTGCATGGTTGCTGGTGAATGGATTGGGTGTGCTGGAGGTGGGGTGCAGGGTTATAGAGAGGAGAGTGACTATGAGGGAGCTGGAAATAGCTCATAATGGTTCCCTAGTTTCCTGGTAAGTTGCCTGGAGATGCTTACTTACTAGGGGCTTAGAATTGGGGGCTGAGGCCAGGGGTTAGTTGTCAAGGTGGCAGGGTGGGATAAAATATTCATTTGTTTTTTTTTTTTTTTGATATGTCTTTGTCCTCAGCTCATCATGCTAAGTGGCCTGCAGGTGAGATTGTGAAAGTGGGCAGCCAGCCCCTCTGAGCTTCTGAGGTGGACAAATGACTAGATGACTTTGAGGGGCTGCATCCATTAGAAATCATATTTAGGGGTACCTGAGAATCCAACCTGAGTAAGTTAACCAAGGTTTTTATGGTGGAACCTTCTTTTCATCTCCCAACACATTCTGGGCTCAGTTCAGGGAAACTAAAAATGTCAGGGACACATAGAGCAGCCAACGCATTGCCCTGGGCCCAATTTAGAGCATCCTGCTGCTAGGTAGAAAGCCAGTTTTGGGACTAGTACCCATGTAAAAGGTTGGTTCCACATTCCCACACCATGTGGGTATCTTCAACCTCCTGTGTACCCCAAGATCTCTAGTCCACCACCAGGGTGCCCTACCATTCGAGGATGGCCTTCTTGTCTGGGTACCTTGGTCTGGCAACTATAGAGCATGTGCCCAGTGACTGCTGAGTCTGTATTTCCAAAAAGAGAACTGGCTGTCAGCTTTTGGGCACACCAGTGTGGGTGGGGTCATGCATCTATTTGCTAAATCAATCTCTGGGCCAGGCCCAGTTTTAGTGTCCTGGCTGGGCATTCAGTGGGTGGGATCAGCTCCTGGTCCTCAAGTCCAGGAGTTTGCTTCTGAGGCTCTGCCCCTAGGGTCCATATTAGCACAGGCTTTAGGTAGTGCTCCAACAGGATTTGTTACAAGTACCTGCTCAGGCCTCTTAGTGCTTGCCAGCCTCCTGCCATACACTTTAGTGGCTAGCAGGTTCCCAGCTGTTGAAGAGTGGGTATAATGGGTGACCCTTCTCTCTCTGACATGCTCACCCTCTTGTTCCCCAACACTTATGCACCTGCATCCATATTTCTGAACCTTATAGGCAGGAGAGAGCATGCACACACAGAGGTGCAGGAGCATGCATAGACATACAAACACACACACACACAAAGGTGGACACACAATCAGATACACCCCCATACAACAACATACAAAAACATGGCTTAGGCATCTCCAGTGTCCTGCATGGATAGCCACCTCTGGCCAGTGGAAGCCCCAGTGCTTGGGCATGTTTTTTCAGTAGGTTACAGCTAGTTGCCTTTTTTTTTGCCTTAGGAAGGAAAGAGGGTGAGTACTCATGCAGCCAGGCAGTTAGCATTCTCAGTGCTCTTCTGCCATCAAGCTGAATTTTTTGAGGATTCCTCCTGCACATCCCTGTGCCTCTCTGAACACAGTGGCAAACCTGCTTGGAAGCTGCACTATTTTGGCTACACAGGTGAAACTAGGGCCTCCTGAGGGCTTCTTGGCTTAGGAGAGGCCTGTGAGTGAGCAGGATCCAGCTGAACAGAGAACAGGGCCTGTGAAACCAGGTTTGGGTAGCCTGATTCAGGAACCGCAGCCTCCCAGGACCTGGGCACATTGCAGGAGGACATCTTAGGTTGCACAGAGTCAAGGGACCTCTCTACACAGTCATCTGCAACCAAGCTGCATCTGGCTTCTTGTGGGTGACCTATCCTGTTTGTCCCTGTTCATCAGAGTTATCCAGGTCCCCCTTGCTTTTGTTTGAGGCTGCCCATCAGCTGCCTTACAGGATGCCCTTTGTACCCTCACCTGCCCTTGTTACTAACCCACAGAGAGTCAGGATGTGTGATAAGGCTAGTCTGCTTCTCTGAGGTATCTCAAAATCTCAGGGCTAGTTAGCATATTTGGCCAGATACCCTTAAGCAGTTAATATTCTCCCTGCCAACCTTACACCTACCTCAGCCCCTTCCTATGTCTAGGGTTGTTATCTTTGACTTTCCTTGTTTTGAAAAGGTTCTCTCCTGGATTTGTGCTTCAGGTGGGAATCGGTGTCCCAAGCCTATCAGAAAATCACCCAAGTCTCCAGAACCCATCAATGGTCTTTGAGGCTCTTCAATAATCCTAGGAGTAGGAGTAGACATTAGACACTCGGAAGAGAACAAGAAGAGTACACCTAGGAACTAGAAGGAGTACAACTAGGAACTAGACTGAGTACAACTAGGAACTAGGAACTAGAACTCAAGACTTGGGATTTGGACTTGGAAGAGAGACTGAAGAGTAAATGGGATTGAATCACACTCTGTCTGGTCTCCATTCTCCAAGTCCGTCCTCATTCTCTCTCTTGCTGAACCCTTACCTGTAGACTGGAGAGGCAGCTTGGGCCAGGAAACAGTGGCCACCAAGTGTGGAGTGGAGAGGGCCACAACATTTTAGGCTGCCCAAAGTGGGCCAGCCTAGGCACCAACATATGTGTTTGTGTTTCTATGTAACTATTTGCTGTTTGTCCTCTAGTGAGGATAATACGCCCTTATTGGTTCTGAGGCAGGTCCAGTTATGCCCAGCGTGTATTATTTCTTATGGTGTTGAGCTCAGCATTGTCTGTAAATGTCAGGTTTGATATAGGGAAAACCCTTAAGGCTGTATATGTGCCCAGGCCATAGCTTGGGTGGGCACAAGGTGTAGAAAGGCCAAAGGGGAACAGCAGAAGAATTGTTTCTGATAGTACTTCTGTCTTGGTAGATGGATGAGATAATTGTTTAAGTACTATGGAGAGTGGCAGGACCCACTGTTTTTTGGGGTTGTGGGCCATGTACCTCTTAGAACTCAGAGTAGGCCTGCCTGGATAGAAAGAGCTCTCTTGGTTGTATCAGAGCAAATGCCTCCAGGAAGATTGGTGGGGAGGGAAAAGTAGAAAGCAATGTCAGGATTCTCTTCTGAAGGTTTGTGGAGGGGTCTTCTTCCACCAGCTGTGACTTAGGCTCTCAACAATGCAGGGGTGGATGTCTGGAGACTCTCAGTGCTCATGAAAGAAAAGCTTGTGGTTGATAGTAAAAAGCATTTCTCAAATGACCATGGCATGCATCATCTGGTAAACAGAGAGGTGCTTCTGCCCTAGAAAATATACCTGGAAGTGTATATATTGGCGAGTAACAAAAAGAGAGTAGAAGGCATGAAAGTACATAGGTAGGTATGTAGGTAGATAGGTATTTGGAGATAGATAGATAGATAGATAGATAGATAGATAGATAGATACATACATACATACATACATACATACATACATACATAGGAAGGTAGGTAGGTAGATACATACATACATACATACATACATACATACATTGGCAGGTAGATTGCCAATCATTTGCTATCATAGTCTGGTCGTGAGCACTTGGAGAGAATGTTTGAAAGCACCTTGAGAGTTTCCAATGGGCACCCTCAGAGGACCTTGGTGTGAATTTGTCTAGGAGAAGTCGGTGAGGGGAGGGGATATGCTGAAGGGATCCTGGTAGGACAAATGATAAATGCTTATTGAGCTCTGTGTCTATGTGCCTGTCATCTTGGTTCTACATGCTTCCCTTTAGAGAGCTCTGAGTTGCATGCATGCCTAGCCCTTGCACAGGTAGGTAGGTTGGTATGTACTAGGATACAGAAAGAAAGATTCATGGTGAGAATGACTTGGGGACTTTGGAGGAAGGAAACATAGCAAAACGTCCCATGAGTGCTGCATGGTGTTTGCTGGCTGAAGAGCTGGGGTGTGGTGGAGGTGGGTTGGAGTGTTAAAAAGAGGAGAGTGATTGTGAAGGGACTGGAATTAACTCATAATGGTGGCCTGGTTTCCTGTAAACCTGAATATGCTTACTTAATAGACGCTTAGAATTGAGGGCCAAGATAAGGGCCCGTTTGTCAAGGAGGCAAGTTGGGATGAAAATTTTATTTCTTCTTTTGATATGTCCTTGTCCTCAGCTCAGGATGCTAGGTGTCCTGCAGGTGAGATTTTGGAAGTGGGTGGCCAGCCCCTCTGGGCCTCTGAGGTGGATGGATGATCAGATGACTTTGTGGGACAGCATCTACCAGAACTCATATTGAGGGGTAACTGAGATATCAACCTGTGTGTCTGGGTAAGAAGAACAAAGTTTTCAGGGGACCCTTCTTTTCATCTGCCACCTCACTCTAGGCTCAGGCCAGGGAAACTGAAGGCCTCATGGACACACAGAGCATCCAACCCATTGCCCTGGGTCCAGTGCAGAGCCTCCTGCTGCTAGGTGGGAAGCCATTATTGGGAGTAGTGCTAATGGAAAAGATTGGTTCCCGTCCTCCATTCTGTGCGGCCTCTGTTCCACTTCTCTAGTTCCCCTAGCTCACTGTATCTACCACCAGGGTACCCTACCAGCTGAGGATCATCCTAGGAGAGCCTTCTTGGCTGGCTGCCTTGACCTAAAATCTTGAGAGAGTGTGTCTAGAAAGAGGAATCTGCATCCCCTAAAAGAAAACTGGCTGCATGCTTTAGGGAGACTCCCATCTGGGTGGGGTCAGGTAAGTAGGTACTGTATCAATCTCTGGGCCATACCATTTACAGTGTCCTGGATGGTCACTAAGTGGGCAGGATCAGTTACCGGTCCTCAAGTCCAGGAATTTGTTTCTGAGGCTCTGCCCCTAGGGTCCAAATTGGCAAGAAAAGTTGTTTCTTGCTAAATGGATGAGACAATTGCTTAGCAATAAATAATATGGAAGGTGGCAGGACCCTTCCTTTTATGGGGTTCTGGGCCTTGCACCTCTGAGAATTCAGAGCAGGCCTGCCTGGATAGAAAGAGCTCTCTTGGTTGTATCAGAACAGATGCCTCCAGGAAGCTTGGTAGGGAGGCAGAAGTGGAAAGCAATGGCAGGTTTCTTTCTTGGAGGTTGGTAGAGAGGTCTTCTTACACCAGCTGTGACTTAAGCTCTGGACAGTGCAGGGTTAGTCCTCTGGAGACTCGCAGTGCTCATGAAAAAAAGACTCACTGGTGGATAGTGAAAAGCATTTCACAAATGACAATGGTATTTATCATCTGGTAAACAGAGTGTTGCTTCTGCCCTAGAAAATGTACCTGCAAGTGTATATATTGGTGAGCCAAAAGAGATAGTAGGAGGTGTGTAAGTAGGTAGGTAGGTAGGTAGATATGTAGTAATGTATGGAGGTAAGAAAAAGATAGATAGATAGATAGATAGATAGATAGATAGATCCATAGATAGACGTATAGCCAGGCAGTTGTTATCATGCTGTGGCAGTGAGCACTTGGAGAGAATGTTTGAAGGCATCTTGAGAATTTCCAATGAGCACCCTCAGAGGACCTTGGTGTGACTTGGTCAAGGAGGAGTTGGTAAAGGGAGTGAATGTGCTGCAGGTATCTTTGTGGGACAAGTGATAAATGCTCATTGTGCTTTGTGTCTAGGTGCCTGTCATCGTGGGTCCACTTGAATCCCTTCAGAGATCTCTGAGTTACATGCAGGCCTAGCCCCTGCACAGGTAGGTAGGTGGGTGTGTGATAGGATACAGAAAGAAAAATCTATGGTGAGAGTGACTTGGAGACTTTGGAGGAAGGAGAATAGCAAAGTCTCTCCTAAGTGCTGCACGGTGATTGCTGAAGTGAGAAGGTGTGGTGAAAGTGGAGTGGGGGGTTAGAGAGAAAAAAGAGATTGTGAGGGGGCTGCAATTAGCTCATAATGGTTGCCTGGTTTCCTGGTCAGTTGACTGGAGATGCTTACTTAGTAGGTGCTTAGAATTGGTGGCCCAAGGCCAGGGCCTGGTTGGTAAGCTGGCAGGTTGGGATGGAATACTAATATCATCATTTGATATGTCCTTGTCCTCATTTCTGGGTGATAAGTGGCCTGCAGGCATGATTATGGAAGTAGGCAGTCAGCCCCTCTGGGTCTATGATGTGAACAGATTACTGGATGACTTTTGGGGGGCAGCATTCACCAGAACTCATATTGAGGGTTACCTGAGATACCAACCTGTTTGCCTAGGTAATTAGACCAAGGTATTTGGTGTAGCCCTTTTTTTTTTCATTTCCCACCACACTCTGGGCTCACTACAGGGAAATTGAAGGCATCAGGGACACACAGAAGAGCCCACCCATTGCCCTGTGTCCAGTGAAGAGCCTCCTACTCCTATCTGGGAATCCAGTGTTGGGAATAGTAACCATGGAGAAGGTTGGTTCCCCAACCCCAACCTGTGCAGCCTCTGGTCAACTTCTCCTATTCCCTGAGCTCTGTGACTCACCACCAGGGTACCCTATCAGCTGAGCTTCAAACTGGGAGGGCCTTCTTGGGTAGATGCCTCGACCTGGGAAGTGAGAAAGTGTTCCCAGAAACCATGGGGTCTGCATCCCTAAGAAGAGAACTAGTTGTAAGCTTTAGGGGACCCCCATGTGGGGAGGGTCAGGCAGGTAGGTGATGGATTAATCAGTTCCCCACCAGGCCTTCTTGCAGTGTCCTGGCTGGGGACTGAGTGGGCAAGGTCAGGTCCTTGTCCTCAAGACAAGGCATTTGTTTCTAAGGCTCTGCCCCTAGGGTCCAGATCTGCAAGGGTTTATGTAGGGTTCCCACAGGATCCTTTGCAAGTACCTGCTCATGACTGTTAGTGCTTGACGCCCTTTTGCTGGAACCTTAAGTGGCTGGCAGGTGCCCTGCAGTTGAGGAGCGCCTGTGATGGGTGACCCTTCCATCTTCACCATGCACAACCTCATGTTCCCCAACACTTATGCACCCACATCCATATTAACGAACCTTATAGGCAGGAGAGAGCATGCACACACAGAGGTGACAAAGCATGCTTGCATGTGTGTGCATGTACACACACACACACATACACACACACATACACACACACACACACACACACACCATGCAACAACATACAAAAACAGTTTAGGCATCCACACCCACCTCTGGCAAGTGGAATCCACAGTGAATGGTCAGAATTTTGGCAGCTTGTGGTATCTGGTTGGCATTTTTTACCTTAGGAAGCACAGTGGGAGAGTGCATATACAGCCTGACAGTTGGTATTTTTTTCTATTGCCATCAAGCAGAATTGTTTTGCAAATTCCTCCTGCCCATCCCTGTGACTCTCTGAACATGGAGGTAGACTCACTTGCAAGCCACTCTATTCTGGCTGCACAGGCAGGACTAGAGCCTCCTTAAGTCTTCTTGGCCCAAGGAAATGCCTGTTTGTGGATAGGATCCAGCTGAATAGGGAACAGGGCCTGCGACACAGGTTTTGGCTAGCCTGACTCAGGAAGCACAGCCTCCCTGGTCCTGAGTGCAGTGCAGGAGGACAACTTAGGTTTTACAGAGTTACAGGATCTCTCTACACAGACATCTGCACCGAAGGGTGCATCTGGGTTCTTGTAGGTGACTTGTGATTCCCATCCCTGTTCATCAGAGTAATGTGGGTTCCCCTTGCTTTTGTTTGAGGCTGCCCAGCAGCTGCCTTACAGGATGTCTTTCCTACCCCCATGTCACCTTGTTACTAACCCACAAAGAGTCAGGGTGTGGGATCAGGCTACTCTGCTTCTCTGGCTGTCTATACATCTTAGTGCTTAATAGATTTTGTGTCCAGATATTCTTAAGCAGTTAATGTCCTCCCTGCCAACCCAAGCCCCACCTCGACCCCTTCCTAGGTCTATGGTTGTTATCTCTGGCTTTCTTTTTTGTAAGAAAAGGCTCTTTCCTCAGGCTGTGCTTCAGGTGGGGGTAAGGTTCCCAGGCCTGGAAGCAAATCACCCAAGTCTCCAGAACCCTTCAATGGTATGGAAGCTTTCCCATCATCCTATGCAAGCAACCTCATGCTGTGACCCAAGGGCTCAAGGAGCCTAGGCATTGCCTTGGCTTGGGGTCAAAGTGATTAAAACAGCCAGAGAATGCTGTAGTCCCTAGTGTGTCCATAACAGCTCAGGCTGCCAGGGAACCCTCCTGGCCAGGTCCCTTAAAGACCTCCTGGCTCTGATGCCTGACACACAAACAGGCCACTGAGTCTGGGCTTCTCTTCATTAGCTTACCTTCCCTAACATGCAGAGAGGTGAGACAGGATGAATGCTGAAAAGCCAGCTGGCCTTCTCTGCCATATCCAGGAATTTCTGGAAGACTAGACATTGTTCTGGAATTAAAAGATGAACAGTCTCAGATCCCAGAAAACTGGGAGTTCAGAGTTTCTCTCTGAATCTCTATGTCTCTTTGTCACTGTCTGTCTGTCTGTCTGTCTGTCTGTCTGTCTCTCTCTCTCTCTCTCTCTCTCTCTCTCTCTCTCGCTCTCTCTCTCTCTCTCTCTGGCTGTGTATGTGTGTGTGTTTCTATTTATCTGTTTGCTCTTTGTCCTCCAGTCAAGAAATTAGGCCCCTGATGGCTCTGAAGCAGGTCCAGTTTAGATTCATGTTGTGTCATTTCTTATGGTTTTGAGCATTGTCTGGGAAGGCAAGGTTTGGATGTAGAATAAACCCTAATGCTGTATGTATGCCCAGACCATAGCATTAGTGGGCATTAGGTGTAGAAAAGCCAGGGGGGAACAGCAGGAGAATAGTTCCTGATGGTACTTCTGTCTTAGCAGATGGATGAGAAAATTGCTTGGTAATAAATATTATGAAGGGTGGCAGATCACTTATTTCTTTGGGATGTTGGGTGACCTTGCACCTCTGAGAACTCAGAGCAGGCCTGCCTGGATGGAGAGCTCTTTTGGTTATATCAGTGCAGATGCCTCCAGGAAGCTTGGTAGAGTGGGAGAAGTGCAAAGCAATGGCAGGCTTCTCTCCTGGATGATGTTAGGTGGTCTTCTTATACCAGCTCTGACTTAAGCTCCCAACAGTGCAGGGGTGGACCTCTGGAGACTCTCAGTGCTCATGAAAGGAAGGCTTGCTGGTGAATAGTGAAAGCATTTCAAAACATCATCTTGTAAACAGAGAGGTGTTTCTGCCCTCGAAATTGTGCCTGGAAGTGTATATATTGGCGAGCTGAAAGAGATAGGAGGAGGTTTATAAGTAAGAAGGTAGGCCAAAAAAAGATAGATAGATAGATAGATAGATAGATAGATAGATAGATAGATAGATAGATAGATACATAAGTACATAGATATATAGATAAATACATAGATAGATACATAGATAGGTACATAGATACACAGATACATAGATACCTAGATAGATACATAGGTAGATATAAAGATAGATACAAAGATAGATAATTACATAGTTAGGTGGATAGCCGGCCAGTTGTTATCATAGTGTGGTAGTGAGCACTTGCATAGAATGTTTGAATGCACATTGAGAATTTCCAATGGGCACCCTCAGAGGACCTTGATGAGAATTGGTCTAGGAGTTGTTGGTGAGGGAAGGACATGTGCTGCAGGGATCCTGGTGGTACAAGTGATCAATGCTCATAGTACTTTGTATCTAGGTACCTGTCATCTTGTGCCCACTTGAATTCCTTCAGAGAGCTCTGAGTTGAATGCGTGGCTAGCCCATGCACAGGTAGGTAGGTGAGTGTGTAGTAGGGTACAGAAAGAAGGATCCATTGTGAAAGTGACTGGGAGACTTTGGAGGAAGGAAGGATAGCAAAGTGTCTTCTGAGTGCTCCATGTTGTTTGGTGAAGGGCTGGTGTGTGCAGAAGGTAGGGTGGAGGGTTAGAGAGAGAAGAGAGATTTTGAGGGAGCTGGAATTAGCTCAAAATGGTTGCCTGGTTTCCTGGTCAGTTGCCTGGAGATGCTTATTTAGTAGGAGCTTAGAATTGGGGACCTGAGGCCAGAGTCTGTTTGTCAAGGGGGCAGTTAGAAATGGAATATTCATGTCTTCTTTTGATATGTCCTTGTTCTCAGCTCAGGGTACTACATAACCTGCAGATGAGATTGTAGAAGTGGGCCACCAGCCCCTCTGGGCCTCTGAGTTCAACAGATGATTGGATGACTTTTTGGGGCAGCATCAACTAGAAGTCATATTAGTGGTACCTGAGATACCAACCTGTGTACTTAGGTAAGTAGACCAAGGTTTTTTGGGGGCCCTTCTTTTCATCTCCCACCACACTCTAGGCTCAGTCAAAGAAAGGCCTCAGGGACACACAGAGCAGCCCACCCATTGCCCTTGGTCAAGTAAGGAGCCTCCTGCTGCTAGGTGGGAAGCCATTGTTGGGACTAGTATTCATGGAGAGGGTTGGTTTTATACTCCCATACTTTATGGCCTCTGTACAACTTCCCCTGTATCCCAAGATGTCTAGTCTACCATCAGTGTGCCCTACCAGCCTAGGATCATCCTTGAATGGCCTTCTTGTCTGTGTGCTTTGATCTGGCAACTTTAGAGCATGTGCCCAGGGACTGCTGAGTCTTTATTTCCAAAAAGAGAACTGGCTGTCAGCTTTAGGGCACCCCAGTGTGGGCGGGGTCATGAAGGTAGTTGCTGGATCAATCCCTGGGCCAGGCCCAGTTTCAGTTTTCTGGATGGGCAATCAGTGGGCAGGATGAGCTTCTGTTCCTCATGTCCAGGAGTTTGCTTCTGAGGCTCTGCCCCTAGGGTCCAGATTGGCACAGGCTTTAGGTAGGGATCCATTAGGATCTGTTTCAATTACCTGCTCAGGCCTCTTAGTGCTCACCAGGCTCCTGCTGTTCCCTTCAGGGGCTGGCAGGTGTCCTGCTGTTGAAAACTGCATGTGATGTGTGACCCTTCCCTCTTTGCCATGTGCACCCTCCTGTTCCCTTACACTTATGCACCCACATCCATATTTCTGAACTTTATAGGCAGGAGAAAGCATGCACACACAGAGGTGCAGGAGCACGCGCACACACACACACACACACACACACACACACATAGGCAGACACACCTTCTAACCATCAACATACAAAAATATGGCTTAGGCATCCCCAGTGTCCTGCATGGACACCCACCTCTGGCCAGTGGAAGCCCCAGTGCTTGGACATGATTTTTCAGCAGGTTACAGCTGGTTGCCATTTTTTGCCTTAGGAAGGACAGAGGGAGATTGCTCATGCAGCCTGTCAGTTGGCATTCTCAGTGCTCTACTGCCATCAAGCCAAATTCTTTTGAAGTTTTCTTCTGTACATCCCTGTGCTTCTCTGAACATGGTGGCAGACCTGCTTGGGAACTGCTCTATTTTGGCTACACAGGTGAAACTAGGGCCTCCTGAGGGCTTCTTGGCTTAGGAGAGGCCAGTGAGCAAGCAGGATCCAGCTAACCAGAGAACAGGGCCTGTGAAGCCAGGTTTGGCTAGCCTGACTCAGGAAGCACAGCCTCCCAGGTCCTGAGCACATTGTAGGAGGACATCTTAGGTTGCACAGAGTCAAGGGACCTCTCTACACAGGCATCTGCAACCAAGCTGCATCTGTCGTCTTATGGGTGACCTGTCCTGTTTGTCCCTGTTTATCAGAGTGATCCATGTCCCCCTTGATTTTGTTTCAGGCTACCCATCAGATGCATTACAGGATGCCCTTTGTACCTCTAAGTCCCCATGTTACTAACACACAGAGAGTCAGGGTGTGGAATCAGGCTAGTCTGCTTCTCTGAGGTATCTCAAAATCTCAGGGCTAGGTAGCACATTTGGCCAAATATCTTTAGGCAGTCAATGTTCTCCCTGCCAACCTTAACCCTACCTCAGCTCCTTCCTAGGTCTAGGATTGTTATCTCTGACTTTCCTTTTTTTAAAGGCTCTCTCCTGGAGCTGTGCTTCAGGTAGTGGTAGGAGTCTCAGGCCTGTCAGAAAATTACAAAAATCCCCACAACCCTTCAATGGTATGGGAGGCTCCACCATCATCCTATACAAGCAAACTCAAGGTGTAACCCAAGTGGGCAAGGAGCCTAGTCAGTGTCTTGTCTTGGGGTCAAAGTGAGTAAAAACAGCCAGAGTATGGTCTAGTCTAATGGGTTTCTTAAACATCCCAGCTGCCTGGGAACTACACAAGCTGGATACCTTGAAAGCTTTCTGCCTCTGATACCTGACACAGAAACAAGCAGCATAGTCTGGGCTTTTCCTGACTAGGTCACCTTCCCTATTATCCAGAAATATGAGCCAAGATGAAGGCTCAAAAGATACTTGCCTTTCTCTACCATGTTTAGGGATTTCTAGGAAAATATATATGGTTCTGGAATTAACAGATGGACAGTCTCAGTTCTCAGAAATCTCTCTCTCTCTGTCTTGTCTCTGTCTCTCTCTGTCCTTGTCTCTGACTTTGTGTGTCTCTGTTTCTGACTGTCTGTTTATCTGTCTGTCTGTGTGTCTGTCTCTTTCTCTCTCACACACACTCTGTGTGTGTGTTTGTGTGTTTCTATGTATCTATTTGTTGTGTGTCCTCTAATGAGGAAACTACACCCCTGATGTCTGTGAAGCAGGTCCAGTTTGTGACCAGGGTATATCATTTTTTTTTATGTTGAGCTCATCATTGTCTGGGAAGGCCAGGTTTGAATGTAGAGAAAACCATAAAGGCTGTACATGTGCCCAGGCCATAACTTGGGTGGCCACAATGTGTAGAAAGTTCTGAGAGGGACAGCAGTGAAGTTGTTTCTTGGTGGATGGACGAGGCAATTGCTTAGCAATAAATAATATGGAGGGTGGCAGTACCCTTCCCTTTTGGGGTATTGTGGTCCTTGAACCACTAAGAACTATGAGCAGGCCTTCTTGGATAGAAAGAGCTATCTAGGTAGTCTCGGAGCGATGCCACCAGTAAGCTTGGTAAAGAGGAAGAAGTGGAAAGCAATGGCAGGCTTCTCTCCTGGAGGTTGTTAGAGGACTCTTCTTCCATCAGCTGTGACTTAAGCTCTCAACAGTGCAGGGATAGTCCTCTGGAGACTCTTAGTGCTTATGAAAAGAAGACTTGCTGTTGGATAGTAAAAAGCATTTCACAAATGACCATGGTATTCATCATCTGGTAAACAGAGAGGTGCTTCTGCTCTAGAAAATGTACATGGAAGTGTATATATTGGCAAACCAAAATAAGATAGTAGGAGGGGTGTAAGTATGTAGGTAGGCAGGTAGGATATTTAGTAAGGTAGTGAGGTAGAAAAAAGACAGACAGACAGACAAACAAACAGAAGATGGATGGATGGATGGATAGATAGATAGATAGATAGATAGATAGATAGATAGCCAGGCAGTTGTCATCATGCTCTGGCAGTGAGCACTTGGAGAGAATTTTTAAGGCACCTTGAGAATTTGCAAAGTGCACCCTCAGAGGACCTTGGTGTGAATTTATCTAGGGGGAGTTAGTGAGGGGAGGGGATATGCTTCAGAGATCCTGGTGGGACAAGTGACAAATGCTCATTGTGCTTTGTTTCTAGGTGCCTGTCATTTTGGGTTCACTTGAATCCCTTCAGAGAGCTCTGAGTTTCATGTGTGCCTAGCGGCTGCACAGGCATGTAGGTGGGTACGTGCTAGAATACAAAAAGAAAGATCCATGATGAGAGTGTCTTGGGGACTTTGGAGGAAGGAAGACTACCAAAGTGTCTCCTATGTGCTGCACGGTGGTTGGTGAATGTGTTTGGTGTGGAGGAGGGTTAGAGAGAGGAGAGAGATTATGAGGGAGCTCGAAGTAAAATTTAAATTTCAATATAGGACTAGTTGAAATTAAATAAGAAATTTTAATATAGGGTTAATTAATATTGTATTGTAAAGTTCAATACATGACTGCTTAATATGAAATTGGATATTACTGTATATGATTAGTTATTAAATTTATAATTTCAATATAAGCCTAGTTAATATTAAATTGGAAACTTCTGAATCAGACTAGTTAACATTATATTTGTAATTTTAGTATGAAACTAGTTAATATTAAACAGAAAATGTCAAAGAATTGTAAATTTTAATATAGTAGAGTTAATATTAAATTGGAAATTTCAGTATAGCGATGGTTAATAATAAATTGGAAATTTCTATATATGACTAGATAACATTAAATTTTTTAATTTCAATAAAGGATGAATTTATAATAAATGGCAAATGTCAAAATATTGTAACTTTCAATATATGACTAGATAATATTTAATTGTAAATTTCAATATATAAGTTGTTAATATTAAATTGGAAATGTTTTATCATCTAGTTAACATAAAATTGTAAATATAAATATGAGACTAGTTTATATTAAATTGGAAATTTCAAAATATTATAAATTTGAATATAGGAGTAGTTAAAATAAATTGTTAATTTCAATATAAAATAGTTAATATTAAGTTGCAAATTTCAATATAGGACTAGATAATACTAAATTGGAAATTTCAGCCGGGCGGTGGTGGTGCACGCCTTTATTCCCAGCACTTGGGAGGCAGAGGCATGTGGATTTCTGAGTTCGAGGCCAGCCTGGTCAACAAAGTGAGTTCCAGGACAGCCAGGGCTACACTGAGAAACCCTGTCTTGAAAAAACCATAAAAAAAAAGGAAATTACAAAATATTGTGCATTTCACTATAGAACTACTTAAATTGTAAGTTTCAATATAGGACTAGTTAATATAAAATTTTACATTTCAATGTAGGACTAGTTAACATTGAGTTGTAAATTTCAATATAAATGTAGTTAATATTAAATTGTAAATTACATTATAGGACTAATTAATATAAAATTTGAAATATCAACATAGGACTTTTTAATATTTAATTTGCAATTTCAATATAGGATTAATTAAACTTAAATTGGAAATTTTTGTATATGACTAGTTAATATTAAATTGTAAATTTCAATAAAAGACTAGTTAAAATTAAATTGTAATTTTCTTTTTTTTTATTATATATTTTTTTATTAGATCTTTCATTTACACTTCAGATGCCATCCCCTTTCCCCATTCCCCCCCTTAGAAAACCCCTATACCATGCCCCCTTTTCCTTTTTGCATTTATACATTTTTAAAAAAAATGTTAATCATAGGCTTTATAAGTTTGGTATTGTTCAATCAGAGGTGTAACCCACTACCCAACCTAGATATATCTACTATCTTTGACTGGTGGAGATTCATGAACATCTGCTTCCCTGTCTCCCCCCTCTATCTCTCTTTCATCACCTAGCTTCTCCGCTCCTTCTTTTTCTCCTCTTCTTACTCCTTTTCTTCCTCTCAGTACTCCTCCCACCTTAGCTCCTCCTACACATCACCCTTCCTGTTAAAAGGAAACTTTTCTCTCAAAATACAATTAGAGCATAATTATGCCAATTTGTACCAGTGAGGTACAAGATAGTCCTAATACCCAGTCCATCCTTTTGTTGACCTACCAGCACCTCTGTCATCTCTCCTAACTAAAACATTTAGTTCTGAACCTGGCTTTAAGATGAATGTCAGCTGACGACCATACACTCAGATCTTTTCTCTCAAGGTAAATAGCTATAAGTTTTCAACCCCATCAGAAATCCAGAATGACTGAGTTGACTATAATTGTGGGAAGCACAAAGCATAGCTTCTAAAACTTAGCCAATTTATAGAGACCTCTGACCACCTGGACACTCACTCTACTTCAAAACGTTGGAGCATCTGTTCTTCTGCCTTCTGGCCCAGGATCATCTGACAGACCTTAGTGCTGCAGAATTATTAAGGGCTGATTACTCTGTCTAGGTAGATATAATCAGTCGACTATTCTGCAAGTGTGTCCTTTTCTGGACAGTAATTTGTCTGTAGAAGGAAAGTGGCAATTCTTGCCTAGTGGCTGTCTCACCACAACTGGAGTAACTCCAAGGATGCTCAATTTCTTCTTAGAATTTAACATAGGAAGCTGTCTGGAGCAGACAGGTCTCTAATGAAAATGAACATTAATACTGAAATGTTTGTCATGTCAATTCTAAGAATTTCTGATGTTTTGAAAACCAGCTATCCATGTAAGGTAATTTGGACTGTTGCCTGTTAACTCCACTCAGCTATTTCTAAATAAAACATAGAGAACACCCTTATAATAAACTCCAAGTCATGAATTTGCTATAGTCCCTTAACTCACAGGCTGACCATCTCAATCAGTTAAAAAAGTTGAAGAAGGACTGGGTCTAAGCTTTGTATTCCTAAGTGTGTTATACTGGTACAATGCCTATGAGAGTAACAATATTCATCTCACTCTTATATCACTAAGAAGCTCATGCCAATGAAAACCTTAAAATTTGTAAACAAAGTAAATTGGTGCCATTTAAGAATTTATATCTTCATCTTGATATTAATTATACAGATTTCTACTAATAGGTTATGGCTATGCAATAAACCCTAGCTAATCCTCTCTATTCTGACAAAACCACTACTTTTCCCTAGAGAGACAGCCCAACATTTACCACCTTAGTCTCCAAGCCCAGGGAATAGGGGCGCTGACTCATCATTAGCTTCTTCAAGCTGATTATGGGCATTGAGATATTAGAAGAGGAGTGGGGGGGTGGAGAGCAAGTTGACAATCCTCTGATGCTGTGTCTTCGCTGCCTCCAGATGGAATTCACGGACCTCAGAGGTTTGAGCAGGTCTGCCCAGCTTGCTTGTTGAGTAGATGCACCAAGGCTGATCATTGTGCAGTATACAATTCTCAAAACAACTTTTAGTATCAAGATAGTTTTTTTTTTTAAAGAGGGCTGACATTTTATTAAGAATGTTGGTTCTAACCGCTTTTCTATTTTTTCCCCTCTTTTATTGGATATAATATTTACATTTCAAATTTTATCCCCTTAACATATTTCCCCCACCACCCAGGAACACCTTATCCCATCCCCCCTCCTCCTGCCTCTATGAAGGTGTTTACCCACCTACCCCCAGCCCCCCTCCCCACCCTCAGATTCCCCCCCCCTCTGTGCTCAGCCTTCAGGGTACCAATGATCTTGTCTCCCACCTATGCCCAACAAGGCCGTCCTCCCCTACATATACAGCTGGAGTCATGTGTCTCTCTATATGTGCTCCTAGGCTGGTGGTTTAGACCCTGGGGAGCTCTGGCTGGTTGGTATTGTTGTTCTCCTCACAGGGCCACCAGCCCTTAAGGTTCCTTTTATTTACTCTCTAACTCCTCCATTGGGAACCTTTGATCAGATTAATAGATAGATGTGGGTATCTGTCTCTGGGTATGTCCAACTCTGGGGGACCTCAAAGGAGATAGCCTTATTTGGCTGCTGTCAGCTTTCCCATCCTGACATCCCTATCATCATCTATTTTTGGTGACTGCCCATGGAATGAATACCCAGATGGAATGGTCTCCCTACAACCCCCCCTTCAGATTCTATCCCACACTTTGTCTCTATATTTGCTCCCTTGGGTATTTAGTTACTTCTTCTAAGAAAGACCTAGGCATCCTTACTTGTTCTTTCTTCTTCATGAGCTTCATGTCGTCTGGTAGTTGAATCTTTGTTGTTTCAGCTTTTTGGGCTAATCTCCGCTTATCAGTGAGTAAGTACCATGTGTGTTCTTTTGTGATTGGGTTACCTCACTCAGGATGATATTTTCTAGTTCCATCCATTTACCTAAGAATTTCCCAAATTCATTATTTTTAATAGCTGAGTAATATTCCATTGTGTAAATGTACCACATTTTTTGTATCCATTCCTCTGTTGAAGGACATCTGGGTTCTTTCCAGCTTCTGGCTATTATAAATAAGGCTGTTATGAACATAGTGGAGCATATGTCTTTGTTATTTGTTGGGGCATTTTCTGGGTATATGCCCAGAAGTGGTATAGCTGGGTCCTCAGGTAGTGCTATATCCAATTTTCTGAGGAACCGCCAGACTGACTTCCAAAGTGGTTGTACCAGCTTGCAACCCCACCAACAATGCAGGAGTGTTCCTCTTTCTTCACATCCTCGCCAGCATCTACTATCACCTGAGTTTTTGATCTTAGCCATTCTGACTGGTGTGAGGTGGTATCTCAGTGTTGTTTTGATTTGCATTTCCCTGATGACTAAGGATGTTGAACATTTCTTAAGGTGCTTCTGGGCCATTCGAGTTTCCTCAGTTGAGAATTCTTTGTTTAGCTCTGTACCCCATTTTTTAATGGGGTTATTTTGTTGTTTGGCGTCTAATTTCTTGAGTTCTTTGTAAATATTCGATATTAGCCCCCTATCGGATGTAGGATTGGTAATGATCTTTTCCCAATCTGTTGGTTGCCATTTTGTCATGTTGACAGTGTCCTTTGCCTTTGCAATTTGATGAGGTCCCATTTGTCGATTCTTGATCTTAGAGCATAAGCCATTGGTGTTCTGTTCAGGAACTTTTCCCCTGTGCCTAGGTATTCGAGGGGATTCCCCAACTTCTCTTCTAATATTTTCAGTGTATCTGGCTTTATGTGAAGGTCCTTTATCCACTTGGAGTTGAGCTTTGTGCAGGGGGATAAGAATTGATTAATTTGCATTCTTCTACATGTTGACCTCCAGTTGAGCCAGCACCACTTGTTGAAAATGCTGTCCTTTTTCCACTGGATGGATTTAGCTCCCTTGTCAAAGATCAAGTGACCATAGGTATGCGGGTTCATTTCTGGGTCTTCAATTCTATTCCATTGATCATCCTGTCTGTCTCTGTACCAATACCATGCAGTTTTTATCACTATTGTTCTGTAGTACATTTTGAGGTCCGGAATGGTGATTCCTCCAGAGGTTCTTTTATTGTTGAGAATAGTTCTTGCTATCCTAGGTTTTTTGTTATTCCAAATGAATTTGTAAATTGCTCTTTCTATCTCTATGAAGAATTGATTTGGAATTTTGATGGGTATTGCATTGAATTTGTAGATTGCTTTTGGCAGGATAGCCATTTTTACTAAATTAATCCTCCCAATCCAGGAGCATGGGAGATCTTTCCATCTTCTGAGATCTTCTTCAATTTCTTTCTTCAGAGACTTGAAGTTCTTGTCATACAGATCTTTCACTTGCTTTATTAGATTCACTCCAAGATAATTTATTTTATTTGTGGCTATTGTGAAGGGTGTCACTTCCCTAATTTCTTTCTCTGCCTGTTTATCCTTTAAATAGAGGAAGGCTACTGATTTGTTTGAGTTGATTTTATATCCAGCCACATTGCTAAAGTTGTTTATCAGGTTTAGGAGTTCTCTGGTGGAAGTTTTAGGTTCACTTAAGTATACTATCATATCATCTGCAAATAGTGAAATTTTGACTTCTTCCTTTCCTATCTGTATCCCTTTGACTTCCTTTTGTTGTCTAATTGCTCTGGCTAAGACTTCCAGTACTATATTGAATAGGTAAGGTGAGAGTGGGCAGCCTTGCCTAGTCCCTGATCTCAGTGGGATTGCTTCAAGTTTCTCTCCATTTAGTTTGATGTTGGCTACTGGCTTGCTGTATATTGCTTTTACTATGTTTAGATATGGGCCTTGTATTCCTGATCTTTCCAAGACTTTTAACATGAAGGGATGTTGAATTTTGTCAAATGCTTTCTCAGCATCTAGTGAGATGACCATGTGGTTTTTCTCCTTGAGTTCATTTATGTAGTGGATTACATTGATGGATTTCTGAATATTGAACCATCCCTGCATTCCTGGGATAAAGCCTACTTGATCTTGTTGGATAATTGTTTTGATGTGTTGTTGGATTCGGTTTGTGAGAATTTTATTGAGTATTTTTGCATCAATATTCATAAGAGAGATTGGTCTGTAGTTCTCTTTCTTTGTTGGGTCTTTCTGTGGTTTAGGTATGAGTGTAATGGTAGCTTCATAGAATGAATTGGGTAGTGTTCCTTCTGTTTCTATTCAATGGAATAACTTGAAGAGGATTGGTATTAGGTCTTCCTTGAAGGTCTGAAAAAATTCTGCACTGAAACCATCTGGCCCCGGACATTTTTTGGTGGGAATATTTTTAATTACTGTGTCTATTTCTTTAGATGTTATGGGACTTTTTAGGTGGTTTATCTGCTCCTCGTTTAACTTTGGTACCTGGTATTTATCTAGAAAATTGTCCATTTCCTCCAGATTTTGATGTATATATGATATATTACACCATAAAATATACTAATATAACTTTTTTATAAAAATATATTATATATATTTATTTCTTATATATAAGATATATGCAATAAAATATATGTATAATTGATATGATTTAATATATAATTATTAGTTGGAGGAAAATTCAATATACATATATATATACAATATTTCATTATGCATAAATATATGTAAATATATACATATATATATATTAGACGTTATAATTCAGCAGACATTAAAATGTGCTGTGAAACTTCACATGCATTCTGATGTTTTCTATGGCATGACAGTGTGATATAGACACAGTCCTCACACCTGCCAGCACAGGTTGATGTATCTGGTCTACTGAATGGATGATCTGAATTATAGGTGAGAACCTCTGATGTACAGATCAGTACAGATAACACTCAGGGTTATTGAGTTTTCAATATTGTAATTCCAACTGGACATGCTCTAGTTTAAATATAGTTACATATATATAACTTAAATACATACATTCATACATATATAAACAAAATTTCATTTAATATATATTCATATATAAAATAGTATAGAAGATATAATATATATGTAATATATAATACACATATTGCATATATACAATTGATAGTATATATATTATATAATAAATTCATATAGTGATCTATATATATGAAATTAAAGTTTGTATATATACATACATATATACAAACTTTAATTTCATATATATGTATGTGTATAAAATAATATATAATATATATTATAGTAATATATAATATATAAGATAAAATGTATACATATAATATGTATAATATATAATTTCTTTGATACAGTATATAATAAAAATTTACATATTCAACAATATATATGTTACAATATTTAATGTAAATATAAATATAAAATAAACTATTGTATTATATGTAAAATATAATAAATATATAATATATAATATAATAATATACAAAATATATTTTATATGATATAATATATACATATGTATATGTAATAGTATGGGGACAGTGTGCCTTAGACCACAATACAGCCATAGTTACCAGCTGCTTCACAGACTACAGCTAACACATAGTGTGCTCACAGGGTAGACATTGTTCTCCTGCTTCAGTCTGCTCAGCCACAGACTACCCCAGGATACCCATCACGGGGATTTCTTTGAAAATGTGAACTAGAAAGGGACATGGTATGGACCAGCATGTGATGTGTACATACAGAAACCATAATAATAATAACTGTAATAATAACAATAATAAATTATTATTGTATATATT
Organism: Arvicanthis niloticus; assembly: GCF_011762505.2. Lineage (NCBI taxonomy): Eukaryota > Metazoa > Chordata > Mammalia > Rodentia > Muridae > Arvicanthis > Arvicanthis niloticus. The sequence goes on from NW_023045022.1 coordinate 43,104, forward strand.
TATATATATAATTTAATTTAATACAGACATATTAAGTTTATTATGTATAATGTATACATAATATGTATTTCCCAGGAAACCTCCATAAGTTATAGGGTAACCTGAGCTAACCTGCTCAGCCCCAAAACAAGGAAAAAGAAACCAGCACCTGCATAAGGTAAGACTTCTTCTCTACCTGAATGCAGTCACCCTGTTCTCTCTCAAATATTTAATTTATAATGTATATCTTATACATATAGTGTATTTTATGTATACAGTATAGTTAATGTATACAGTACATTTAATGTGTATAGCATATTTATCTTTTACAGTATAGTTAGTGTATCCAGTGTATTTAATGTATATGGTGTATTTAATATATATGATATATTTAATTTATACAGTATATTTAATATATATTGTATATTTAATGTATATGGTGTATTTAATATATATGGTATATTTAATTTATACAGTATATTCAATATATATTATATATTTAATTTATATGTTGTATTTAATATATACAGTGTATTTAATTTATATTGTATATATACTGTATATGGTATTTTAACATATACAGTATATTTTATGTATATATTATATTTCCTAGAAATATTCAGAGGCCTCTGACCTCTATGTCTCCCCCATCTCCTCACCAAAATCTTTGGCCTATCTCCTGAAGAAACCTAATGGAGAACTCTGTGGCCTAGCATGCTCGGTCGTTAGCCATGTGCTTTGAACAACATGGGTCCTGTAAAAACACACAATGTCCAATAAAAGATTGCCTAATATGGTGGGTGTAGTTGGAGGAAATTTGGATATATATATATATATATATATATATATATATATATACATATATATTATATAATGTATTATGCTCTATTATATATATTATATATGTATTATACTACATTATATAATGTAATTTTATTAATATATTGTATTAATAAGACATTATATATTAATATTTATATTAATATATTCTATTATATAGTATATCATATATATCATATTACATATACTATGCATGTATATTATATATATCATAATAGATATAATAACAATATAATATAATTATATTTTTATTATATTATATTTTAAGATATTACATGTCAATATTATATTTGTATACTATATTATTATATTATTATAAATGTAATGCTTAAATTAATATATCTTAAAATATTTTAAATTATAATATAATAAATAAATATAATTATATTAAATTGTTATTATATATATTATGATATATATAATATACAGGTATAATATAGTGTAATTACATATTAATATATCAGTATACTGTAATATTATGTCAATATAAAATATTATATCTTATATTACATATTAAAATTATATTATATATGTTATATTATATATTAATATTAAAAAATATATTCATATTTATATTATACAATATTGGTGCCATGACTCACTAGCTGCCCGCCTGATATACAAGAGTACATGGTCATTTCTATGTCATCGTAGAATATGTCCACCTTCCCAGAATCACCACATAACGTCATACCATGATGTCACACCAGTGATATCACACCCATGATGTCATTCCTCAGTAACCCATAAGACTTTTCCATGATTGAGACAAATCATCATTCCAGTCAAAAAAGAACAAAATTAACAATACTACTACTACTAATATTAATAATAATAATAAAAAAAATGGAGTTAACCCCAACAGGTAGCTAATAGAGTATTAACCATGAATATTGATCATCGATGGCAGATGCTGATCAGGATTCACACTTATTCATTTATTCATTTACTTGTTTATTTACTGAATAAATCAAAGCAATCAAATTTAATTGTTCTAATTAAGAAGTCACATGAACAGACAGACATATACCAACACCCAAAGTATAGATGCTGTCCTATGGCTGAAGCTTCTTATATTACAATCTGAAAATGTGTAACAGCCATGAAGACATTCAATATATGCTTATTTATTATTAGATAATGTAATATATGTAATATGTTACAATAATAAATTAATATTGAGGGGGGAAACAGGAGATTTGTTCCTGATGGTACCTCTTTGTCTTGGTGGATTGTTGAGACAACTGCTTAGCAATAAATAATATGGAGAGTGGCAGGAACCTTTCTTCCTTGGGGTTGTGGGCCTTGCACCTCTGAGAACTCAGAGCAGGCCTGGCTGATAGAAAGAGCTCTCTTGGTTGAATCAGAGCAAATGCCTACAGGAAGATTAGTAGAGAGGGAAAAGTGTAAAGAAAGGACAGGATTTTTTTTCTGGAGGGTGTGAGAGGGGTCTTCTTCCACCAGCTGTAACTTAAGCTCTCTACAGTGCAGGGGTGGAGCTCTGGAGACTCTCAGTGCTCATGAAAGGAAGGCTTGTTTGTGGATAGTGAAACACATTTCACACATGACCATGACATTCGTCATCTGGTAAACAGAGAGGTGCTTCTGCCCTAGAAAATGAACCTGGAATTGTATATTAATGACAAGCCAAAAAGAGATAGTAGAAGGTTTGTAAGTAGGTATGTAGGTAGATATGCAGTTAAGAAGGTAGATAGGAAAAAGATAGATAGATAGATAGATAGATAGATAGATAGATAGATAGATAGATAGGAGGTATGTAAGTAGGTAGGTAGGTGGATATCTAGTTAGGTAGTGAAGAATGAAAAATTATAAAAATCATTTTTATAAATATATACATATATAGATGCCTTTTAAGTTCTTTTAGGGACATGGAAAATTTTCTCTGAAACAAACCAGGCCAGTTCCAGGAACTGGCTGTAAGGAGTGAAAGTCATTCAGGTGGTAAAAACACAATGACAGGGCTGTGGCTTTACAGCTGGAGCTAGGGAGAATACAAGGTCGGGCAGTGACTTGGTGAAACCACATTTTTGAGAAAATGATTGTACTGGGTAATTTCCATGGCCATTAACCTTTTAGTGTGGGTTTCTTTGGAATGTATCACTGTTCTTATGTTATGTAACCTTGGCAACCCCTCACCCCCTCCCCACTCCCCTGGTTTGTGGTTTTGCTCTTTAAAAGACCCCGTACCCATCACTCAGTGCCAAACCTTGCTTGCTCTTGCGAGAGAACTTGTGGTTTGACCTATTTCCCTAATAAAGCCTCTGCCATTTGCATCCAGGTACGGTGTCTTGAGAGAGTTCTTGGGTGGTCGCGATTTCCTGAGACTTGAGTAAGGGTCTTCCTAACTTTGGGGTCTTCAGTAGCAAGGTAGAAAACAGATAGATACATAGATACATAGATAGATGCACAAGTACATAGATAGTTACGTATGTAGGTGGATAGCAAGCCAGTTGTTTTCATGCTGGGGTAGTGAGGACACGGAGAGAATGTCTGAAGCCACATTGATAATTTTTAATAGGAATCCTCAGAGGACCTTGGTATGAATTGGTCTAGGAGGAGTTGGTGAAGGGAGGAGATGTGCTGCAGGGATCCTGGTGGGACAAGTGATCGATTCTCATTGTGCTTTGTGTCTAGGTGCCTGTCATCTTGGGTCCACTTGAATCTCTTCAGAGAGTCCTGAGTTGCATTCGTGCCTAGCCCCTGCACAGGTAGAGTAGTTGGGTGTGTACTAGGATACCGAATGAAGGATCGATGGTGAGAGTGACTTGGGGACTTTGGAGTAAGAAAGGAGAACAAATTGTCCCCCGAGTGCTGCATGGTGGCTGGTGAAGGGCTGGAATGTGGTGGAGGTGGGGTGGGGGGTTACAGAGAGGAGAGAAATTTTGAGGGAGCTGAAATTAGCTCATAATGGTTGCCTGGTTTTCTGGTCAGTTGCCTGGAGATGATTACTTAGTAAGAGCTTAGAATTGGGGGCCGATGCCAGGTCCTAGCTTTTTGTGGGACTGTGAATGGATAGCTTGGTTTCTGGTCGAGGGCAGACCTCAAATCCTGGACACTAATGGGACAAAGGCAGGTTTTTGGCCATGCCCCCAGACTTCAGGCTCTAGATACCTGACCAAGATCACCATTGATCAGCACCTTGCAGTCACATAGGGTAAAGCTCCTACCAGCCCCCTCTACTGGTAGAGGGCATGACTACAGGCCTCAGGCCCTCAAAAGTTTTCCATAATAATAAGATACCTAAAGGCCAGTGGGTGTAGCCAATTAAGTATTTCTTCTTAGACCCCCCCCTCACTCTCTATTTAACTTGGGTCTGCCCTGATTTTCATGGGGTTACAGCCAGATTCATCTACCTTCTGCTATAACATTATTTTTCTAAACCAGGAACTTCCTTGTGTCTTTGGGGTACTGGCATGAGGAACCATAAAGAAGTACTCAACTATTGAACTTTTGTCTAATCTCCTGTCAAAAACTTTTCTGTGTTCCAGCCATGGGGACTGCCAATTCAACCAACTAGTTTGGCCACCAAGTCAGTCGAGAGAGTACAATAATGAAAGTGACTTTTTCGCACTGGGCATTGTCAGGCTTTCTTTCTCGCTCATTTTTTTCATGTCTCTGTTTGTCTGTGTCCCCACACCCAGTAGCGTCTGGGAGCACTAGATGGAGACCACCATCCTCTGGGTCCACTTAAGAGCCCTGCACCCTGTGGAACTTCAGACTGAGTGAGAACTCTCTGAGCTTCAGTGGAGCCCCACAGCATCCACCAGGGACACACAGAGTGAACTCAGTCAAATTCCCTCACTTCTGCTTCTCTCAGAAGCCGTGCCTCCCTGAACCACCTGGGGCAAAAGAAAAACACAGGACCCATAACACCACCAAACAAAATCCATGCCAGTACCCAAGCATAAACTAACCACCCCACAGTTGTCAAGGTGGCAGGTTGAGATGGAATATTCATTTTTTTGATATGTCCTTGTCCTCAGCTCTGGGTGCTAAGTTGTCTGAACACGAACTTGTGGAAGTGGGCAACCAACCCCTCTGGGACTCTGAGGAGGACAGATAACTGGATGACCTTGTGGGGCAGCATCCACCAGAACTCATATTGATGGGTACCTGAGATAACAACCTGTGTGCCTGAGTAAGTAGACCAAGGATTTTTGGAGGCCCTTCTTTTCATCTCCCACCACACTCTGGGCTCAGGCCAGGAAAACTGAAGGCCTCAGGGACACACTGAGCACCCATCTCATGCCTTGGTTCCAGTGCAGACCTTGGTGCTGCTATGTGGGAATCCAGTGTTGGGACTAGTACCCATCGAGAAGGTTGGTTTTATACTCCCACCCTGTGTGGACTCTATTCAAATTTCCCTGTTCCCTGAGCTCTCTGACTCCACCACTTGGGTACCCGACCAGCTGAGCATCATACTGGGAGGGACTTCTTGTCTGTGTGTCTTGACCTGCATATTAAGAGAGTGTGCCCAGGGACAGAGGAATCTGCATCCCCAAGAAGAAAACTGGCTGTCAGGTTTAGGGGATCCCTGTGTGGGCAGGGTCAGGCAGGCAGGTGCTGGATCAATCTCTGGGTCTGGCACATTCCCAGTGTCCTGGCTGGGCACTGAGTGGGCAGGGTCAGTTCTTGGATCTCAAGTCCAGGCATTTGTTTCAGAACCTCTGCCATTATGGTACAAATTGGCAAAGGATTTAGGTACAGTTCCTACAGGATCCTTTGCAAGTTCCTGCTCATGCCTCTTAGTGCTTGCTGCCCTCCTGCTGTACCCTGCAGTGGTTGGCAGGTGCACTGCAGTTGATGAGTGCCTGTGATGGATAATCTTTCCATATTCACCATGCACAACCGCTTGTTCTCCAACACTTATGTGCCCTCATCATATTAACAAACCTTACAAGCAGGAGATATCAGGCACACACAGTTGCAAAAGTATGCTCCCTTGTGAGCTCATGTGTACACACACACACACACACACACACACACACACAAAGACACACAGACACAACACCAAAATTATACCAACACAAAATCATACAAAATCATAGCTTAGGCATTCTCAGTGTCCTACATGGACATCAACTTCTGGCCAGTGAAAGCCCCAGTGCTTGTCCATTCTGTTGGCAGCTGGTGGAAGCTGGTTGGCATTTTTGCCTCAAAAGGGCAGAGGGAGAGCGACCATGCAACCTGGCAATTGGCATTCTCCATGCTTTACTGCCATCAAGCAGAATTGCTTTGAGGATTCTGCCTGCACATATCGGTGCCTCTCTGAAAATGGGAGCAGACCTGCTTGGGAGCCACACTATTCTGGCTGCACAGGAGGGACCAGAGGATTCTGAGTGCTTCTTTACCCATGATTGGCATATGAGCAAGCTTGATCAAGCTTACCAGAGAACAAGGCCTGCGACACAGGGTTCGGCTAGCCTGAATCAAGAATCAAAGTCTTTGAGGTTTTGATGACAGTGCAGGAGGACATGTTAGGTTTCTCAGAGTCACAGGCATTACTACACAGGCATCTGCAGACAGACTGCATCTGGGTTTTTGTGAGCAACTTGTACTGCCCATTCCTGTTCATCAGAGTAATAAGGGTTCCTCTTGCTTTTCTTTGAGGCTGCCCAGCAGCTGCCTTACAGGATGCCCTCCCAACCCCCACATCCCCTTGTTACTAACCCACAGAGAGTCAGGGTGTGGGAACAGGCTACTCTGCTTCTCTGAGCTGTCTCAGCATCTCAGGGCTCAGTAGCTTCTGTGGCCAGATATCTTTAAGCAGTTAATTATTTCCCTCCCAACACCAGCCCCACCTCTGCCCCTTCCTAAGACTAGGGTTGTTATCTGTGGCTTTTTTTATTTTTCTATTTTTCTTGTTTAAGGAAAGGCTTTCTCCTGAATCTGTGCTCCAGGTGCAGGTAGGAGTCTCAGGCCTGTCAGAAAATCACCCAAAACTCCAGAATCCTTCAATGGTTTTTGAGGCTCCACCATCATCGTATGCAAGCTACCTCACTGTGTGCCCCAAGTGGGCAAAGAGCCTGGCCAGTATCTTGTTTCATGGTCAAATTGAGTAGAAACAGTAAGAGTATGCTATAGTCCCAAAGATGTCCAAAACTGGCCAGGCTGCCAGGAAACCATGCAGACCAGATCCCTTCAAAGACTCCTTGCTCTGATGCCTGACATAAAAACAGGCAGCAGAGTCTGGGCTTCTCCTGACCAGCTTACCTTCCCTACCATCCAGGGAGATTAGCCAGGATGAAGGCTCAAAAACACCTGGCCTTCTTTGCCATATCAGTGATTTCTGGAAGAATAGACATGGTTCTGGAGTTAACAGATGAACTGTCTCAGATCCCAGATAACTTGGACACCAGTGTTTCTCTCTGTCTGTATCTCTGTCTCTCTCTATTTCTTCATCTCTGTCTCTACTCTCTCTCATTCTCTCTTTCTCTCTCTTTGTGTGTGTGTTTCAATGTATCTATTCTTTGTGTGTCCTATGATGAGGAAAATAGACCCCTGATGGCCCTGAAACAGGTCCAGTTTAGGCCCATGGTATATTGTTTCTATGTTGTTCAGCTCAGCATTTTCTGGGAAATCCAGGTTTGTATGTATGATAACTCCTAAGGCTGTATTTGTGCCAAGGCCATAGCTTTAGTGGGCATAAGTTGTAGAAACATTTGAGAGGGACAGCAGAGAATTTGCTCCTTATGGTACTTCTGTTTTGGTAGATGAATGAAAAAATTGCTTGGTAATAAATAATATGGATGGTGGCAGGACCCATTCTTCCATGGGGTTGTGGGCCTTGCAGCACTGAGAACACAGAGCAGGCCTGGCTGGATAGAAAGATCTCTTTGTTGTATCAGAGCAGATGCCTCCAGGAAGCTTGATAGGGAGAGAGAAGCTTAAAGCAATGACAGGCTTCACTCCTGAAGGTTGTTAGAGGGGTCTTCTTACACCAGCTGTGACTTAAGCTCTCAACACTGCAGGGTTGGAAATCTAGAGACCCTCTGTGGTCGTGAAAGATAGACTTGTTGGTGGATACTGAAAAGCATTTTTCAAATGACTATGACATTCATCATCTGTTAAACAGAGAGGTGCTTCTGCTCTAGAAAATGAACCTGGAACTGTATATATTGTTGAATAATAATGAGAAAGTAGGTGTGTAGGTAGCTAGGTAGGGAAGGAGGAAGGAGGGTTGTAGTGAAGGAGGTAGATATGTAGTTAGGTAGGTAGGTAGGAAAAGATAGATAGATAGATAGATAGATAGATAGATAGATGATAGATAGATAGATAGATAGATGGATGGATGGATAGACAGACAGATAGATAGATAGACAGACAGACAGACAGATACAGATACATGGATACATAGTTAGGTAGATAGTCAGCCAATTATCATGCTGTGGTAGTGAGCACATGGACAAAATGTTTTAAGGCACCTTGAGAATTTCCAATGGGCACCCTCAGAGGACCTTGGTGTGAATTTGTCTAGGATAATTTGGTGAGGGAAGGGGATGTGCTGTAGGAATCCTGGTGGGACAAGTGATAAATGCTCATTGTTCTTTGTGTCTAGCTGCCTGTCATTTTGGGTCCACTTGAATCCCTTCAGAGAGATCTGAGTTGCATGCATGCCTAGCCCTTGCACATTTAGGTAGGAGGGTGTGTGTTAGGATACAGAAAGAAAGAACCATGGTGAGAGTGATTTAGGGACTTTGAAGGAAGTAAGGAGAACAAATTGTCCCCTGTGTGCTTCATGGTTGGTTGGTGAAGAGCTGGGGTGTGGTGGAGGTGAGGTGGAGGGTTAGAGATAGGAGACAGATTTTGAAGGAGCTGGAATTAGCTCATAATGGTTGCCTGGTTTTCTGGTCAGTTGCTTGGAGATGCTTACTTATGTTTAAAATTGAGGGCCCAAGACCGACCCTGGTTGTCAAAGTGGCAGGTAGCTATGGAATGTTCATTTCTTTTTTGGATATGTCCTTGTCCTCAGCTCAGGGTGCTAGGTGGCCTGAACATGAGATTGTGGAAGTGGGCAGCCAGCACCTCTGGGCCTATAAGTTGGGTAGATGACTTTTTTTGGGCGGCATTCACCAGAACTCATATTGAGGGGTACCTGACATACCAACCTGTGTGCCCAGGGAAGTAGACCATGATCTTTAGGGGAACCTTCTTTTCATCTTTCACCTTACTCTGTACTCAGGTCAGAGAAAGTGGAGTTCTCTGAGGCACACTGAACAGTCCACCCACTGCCAAGTGTTCAATGCAGAGCCTCCTGCTGTTTTGTGAGAAGAAGTGTTGGGACTACAACCATCAGAGAAAGTTAGTTCCCTACCCCCACCATGTGGGGCCTTTATTCAAGTTCCCCTGTTCCCTGGGCTCTCTGAGTCCACCATCTGAGTGCTCTACCAACAAAGGATCATCCTTGGATTGCCTTCTTGGTTGCGTGCCTTGACTTGGCAAGTTGAGCGAGTGTGGCCAGGGACAGTGGAGTCAGCATCCCGAAGAAGAGAATTGGCTGTCAGCTTTAGGGGACCCCTGTGTGGGTGGGGTCAGAAAGCCAGATACTGGATCAATCTCTGGGCAAAGAACAGTCCCAATGTCCCGGCTGGCACTGAGTGGCCAGGTCAGTTCCTGGTCATCAAGTCCAGGCATCTGTTTCTGAGGCTCTGTTCCTAGGATCCAGATTGGAGTGGGGGTTAGGTAGGGCTCTCACAGGATCCTTTGCAAGTACCTGCTCATGCATCTTAGTGCTTGTTGACCCCCTGTTGGACCCCTCAGTTGCTGACAGGTACGGTTCAGTTGAGAAGTGCCTGAGATTGGTGACCCTTCCATCTCTACCATGAACAATCTCCTGAACTGGACTCCTAGGCACCCACATTCATCTACCTGAACCTTATAGGAAGGAGAGAGCATGCACACACAGAGGTGCAAAAGCATGCTCTTATGTGAGTACACATACACACACACACACACACACACACACACTATTCAACAACATACAAAATCATAGATTAGGCATCCCCCATGTCCTCCATGAATACCTACCTTTAGACAGTAGAAGACCCAGTGGTTGGCCATGTTATTGGCAGCTGGCAGCAGCTGGTTGGCATTTTTGTCTCAGGAAGGGTAGACAGAGGGCACCTATTCTTCCTGGCACTTGACATTCTTGATGCACTATTGGTTTCAAGCAGAATTGTTTTGTGGATTCCTCCTGCACATCCCTGTGCCTCTCTCAACATGGCTGCAGACCTGCTTGGGAGCCACTCTATTCTGGCTGCACAGACAGGACTAGGGGCTCCTGAGGTCTTCTTGGCCCAGGAGAGGCCTGTGAGCAAGTAGTATACAGCTGAGCAGAGGACAGGGTCTGTGACACAGGGTTTGCCTATCCTGACTTGGAAAGCACAGCCTCCCAGTTCCTGAGCGCAGTGCAGGAGAATATCTTAGGTAGTACAGAATCACAGGACCTCTCTACACAGGCATCTGCAGCCAGGCTGAATCTGGCTTCTTGTGGCCAACTTGTACTGCCCATCCCTGTTCATGAGAGCGATCTGGGTTCCCCTTGCTATTGTTTGAGGGTGCTCAGCAGCAGCCTTACAGGATGCCCTTCCAAACCCCATTCTCCTTGTTCCTAACTCACAAAGAGTCAAGGTGTGAGGACAGGCTGTTCTACTTCTCTGAGCTTTCTGTATATATTAGTGCTCAGTAGCATTTGTGGCCAGATATCTTTAGGTAGTTAATGTCCTCCCTGTCAATCCCAACCCCACCTCACCCCTTCCTAGGTTGATATCTCTGGTTTTCCTTTTATTAAAGAAAATTTTCTCTCCTGGAGCTGTGCTTCAGGTGGGGTTAGGAGTCCCAGGACTCTCAGAAAATCACCCAAGTTTCCAGAACCCTTCAATGGTCTGGGAGGCTCCTCCATCATTTTATGTAAGCAACCTCATGTTGTGCCCCAATGGGGCGGGTGAGGAGCCTAGGTATTGTCTTGCCTTGAGGTCAAAGTGATTAAAACAGCCAGAGTATGCTGTAGTCCCAATGGTGTTCAAAACAGGCCAGGCTGCCAGGGAACCATCTAGGCTGGGTCTCTTGAAAGCCTCCTTACTCTGATGCCTGACCCATAAACAGGCAGCAGAGTCTGGGCTTCTCCTGACTACCTTACCTTACCTAACATCCAGACAGATGAGCAAGGATGAAGGCACAAAAGACACCTGGCCTTCTCTGACATGTCCACGGATTTCTGGAATTGTAGACATGGTTCTAGAATTAACAGATAGACTGAGATGTCAGAAAACTGAAAGTTCAGAGTTTCTCTCTGTCTCTGTGTCTCTCTTTTTGTCTGTCTTTTACTCTCTCTCTGTATATTTCTTTTTGTCTCTCTCTTTGTGTGTGTGTGTATGTGTGTGTGTTTCTGTGTAACTATTCGCTGTTTGTCCTCTACTGAGGAAAATAGGCCCTTATTGGTTGTGAAGCAGGTCCATTTTATGCCCAGGGTACATGATTTCTTATGGTGTTGAGCTCAGCATTGTCTGGGAAGGTCAGCTTTGATATAGGGAAAACCCTTAAGTCTGTATGTGTGCCCAGTCTATAGCTTGGGTGGGTACAAGATGTAGAAAGGCCCAAAGGGAACAGCATGGGAATTGTTTCTGATAGTACTTCTGTCTTGGTGGATAGATGAGATAATTGTTTAAGAATGAATACTATGGAGAGTGGCAGGACCCAAGTTTCTTGGGCTTGTGGGCCTTGCACCTCTGAGAACTGAGAGCAGGCCTTCCTGGATGGAAAGGGCTCTCTTGGTTGTATCAGAGCAGATGCCTCCAGGAGGATTGGTAGGGAAGGAGAAGTATAAAGTAATGTCAGGCTTCTCTTATGAAGGTTTGTAGAGGGGTCTTCTTCCATCACCTGTGTCTTAGTTCACAACAGTGCAGGAGTGGACCGCTGGAGAGTCTCAGTGCTCATGAAAGAAAAACTTGTGGTGGATAGTGAAAAACATTTCTCAAATGACTATGACATTCATCATCTGGTAAACAGAGAGGTGCTTTTGCCCTAGAAAATATACTCGGAAGTATATATATTGGCGATCCAAAAGGAGATAGTAGAAGGATTGTAAGTACATAGGTAGGTATGTAGGTAGATAGGTAGGTAGATATGTAGTTAGTTACGTAATTAGGGAAAAGATAGATAGATAGATAGATAGATAGATAGATAGATAGATAGATAGATAAAAAAGGAAAAAAGGTAGGTGGATATATAGATAGGTAGATGGATGGATGGATAGATAGATAGATAGATAGATAGATAGATAGATAGATAGATACATACATACATACATACATACATACATACATACATACATTGGCAGGTAGATGGCCAGTCAGTTGCTATCATACTCTGGCTGTCAGCACTTGGAGAGAATGTTTGATGGCACCTTGAGAATTTTCAATGCACACCCTCAGAGGACCTTGGTGTGAATTGGTCTAGGAGGAGTTGGTGTAAGGAGAGGATGGTGGGGACAAGTGACAAATGCTCATTGTGCTTTGTGTCTAGGTGTCTCTCATCTTGTGTCCACTTGAATCCCTTCAGAGAGGTCTGAGTTGCATGGGTGACTAGACCCTACACAGGTAGATAATTAAGTGTGTGCTAGAATACAGAAAGAAGGATTCATGGTGAGCGTGACTTGCAGACTTTGGAGGAAAGAAGGAGAGCCAAGGATCCCCTGAGTGCTGCATGGTGGTTGGTGAAGGACTTTGGTGTAGTGGAAGTGGGGTGGAGAATTATAGAGAAGACAAAGATTGTGAGAGAGCTGGAATTAGCTCATAATAGTGCCTGGTTTCCTGGTCAGTTGCCTGGAGATGCTTACTTAGTAGTTGCTTAGAATTGGTGGCCTGTGGCCAGGACCTGTTTGTCAAAAAGGCAGTTTGGGATGGAATATTCATTTCTTCTTTGGATATATCCTTGTCTTCAGCTCAGGGTGCCAGGTGGTCTGCAAGGAAGATTGTGGACATAGGCCTCAAGTGCCTCTGGGCCACTGAGGTGAACAGATGACTGGATGACATTGTCAAGACACATTTACCAGAACTCATAGTAAGGGATACCTGAAATACCAACTTAAGTGCCCAGGTAAGTTATTGAGGGCACATCTTTTCATCTGCCACTGCACTCTGGGCTCAGGCCAGGTAAACTGTAGGCCTCATGGACACACAGAGCACCCTACCCATTGCCCTGGGTCCAGTGTATACCCTCCTGCTTCTAAGTGGGAAGAAAGTGTTGGAACTAGTACCCATGGAGTTGCCCAACCCCAACCTGTGTTGCCTCTGTTTAACTTCCCCTGATCTCTGAGTTCTCTGACTCCACCTGGGTGCCATACCAGCTGAGGATCAACCTGGGAGGGCCTTACTCACTAAGTGCCTTGACCTTGCAACATGAGAGAGTGTGCACAGGGACTGCAAAAATGCCTTCCCAAGAAGAAAACTGTTGGTCAGCTTTTGAGGACCCCTGTGTGGGTGGGGTCAGGCAACCATATGCTGGATCAATATGTGGGCCAGGCCCAGTTCCAGTGTCCTGGCTGGGCACCGAAGGGGCTGTGTCAGTTTCTGGTTCTCAACTCCAGGCATTTGTTTCTGAGGCTCTTCCCCTTGGCTCTAGATTGGCAGGGGCTTAGGTAGGGCTCCATCAGGATCCTTTGCAAGTACCTGTTCATGCCTTATAATGCTTGAGACTCTTCTGCTTGATTCTTCAGTGACTGGCAGGTTTCCCTGCAGGTGAGGATTGCCTGTGATGGACCTTTCCATTTCCACCATGCACAACCTCCCACTCCCCAACACTTAGACATCCTCATCCTTATTCCTGAACATTACAGACAGGAGATAGCACTCACACAGAGAAATGCAGTAGCATGCTCTCATAAGAGCACACACACACACACACACACACACAAACACACACACACAGCATGCAACAACAAACAAGATCATAGCTTAGGAATTTCCAGTGTTCTCCATGGACACTACTTTGTGGCCAGTGCAAGCCCCAGTGCTTGGCCATGTTGTTGGCAGCTGGTTGTCAGTTTTTTGCCACAGGAATGGCAGAACAGCCCCCATGCAGCCTGGCAGTTGTCATTCTCCATGTTCTACTGCTATCAAGCTGAATTGTTTTGAGGATTCCACATGCACATCCCTGCACCTCTCTGAAGAGGGAGGCAGACCTGCTTGGGAGTCACCCCATTCTGGCTGCAAAGGTGAAACTAGGGGCTCCTGTGGGCTTCTTGGCACAGGAGAGGCCTGTGAGCAAGCATGATCCACCTGACCAGAGGACAGGGCCAGTGACACAGGGTTTGGCTGGCCTGACTGGGGAAGTGCAGCCTCCGAGATGCTGAGCTCAGTGCCAGCAGACATCTTAGGTTTTACAGAGTCATGGGACCTCTCTACATAGATGTCTGCAGCCAGGCTGCATCTGGGTTCTTGTGGGAGACTGTTCTTTCCCATCCCTGTTAACCAGAGTAATACTGGTCCCTCTTGCTTTGTTTGTGCCTGCGCAGCAGCTGCCTTACAGGAAGCCCTCCCTACCCACATGTCCCCTTGTTACTAACCCACAGAGAGTCAGGGTGTGGGGAAAGGTTAACTGCTTCTCTGGCTGTCTCAACATCTCAGGGCTTGATAGCTTTTGTGGCCAGATATTCTTAAGCAGTTAGTGTTCTGCTTTCCAAACCCAGACCCACCTCCACTCCTTCCTAGGTATAGGGTTGGTATCTCTGGCTTTAATTTTTTTATAATAAAAAGCTCTATTTTAGAACAGTGTTTCAGGTTGGGGTAGGTGTCCCAGGCTTGTCAGAAAATTACTTAAGTACTCAGAACCCTTCAATAGTCTGGGAGACTCCCCCACCATCCTATGCAAGCAACCTCATGGTGTGCCCCAAGGGGGCAAGGAACCTAGGTAGTGTCTTGGCTTGAGGTCAAACTGAGTTGAAAGTCAGAGTATGCTGTAGTCCCAAGGGTTCCACACAGGCCAGGCTGCCAGGGAAGAATCCAGGCCAGATTCCTTGAAAGCTTCCTGGCTCTGATGCCTGACACACAAACATGCAGCAAAGTCTGGGCTTCTCCTGATTAGCTTACCTTCACTAACATCCAGGGACATGAGCCAGGATGAAGGCACAAAGGACACCTGGCTTCTCTGCCACGTCCAGGGATTTCTGGAAGAATAGACATGGTTATGGAATTAACAAATGTATACTCTCAGTTTGCAGAAAACAGAGAGTTCAGATTTTCTGTCTCTGTCTTTGTCTCTGTCTCTGTGTTTCTCTCTCTCTCTCTTTGTGTGCTTGTGTTTGGGTGTGTGTGTGTTTCTATGTATCTATTCACTTAGTGTCCTCTAGTGAGAAAACTAGGCACTTAATGGCCCTTGAAGCAAGTACAGTTTGTTACCAGTGTGTATTATTTCTCATAGTGTTGAGCTCAGCATTGTCTGGGAAGGCCTTGATTGGATGTAGTGGATACACTTAAGGCTGTATGTGTGCCCTGGCCATAGCTGTGGTGAGCACAACGTGTAAATTTGCTTGAGGAGGACAACTAGGGAGCTGTTCCTGATGGTACCTCTCTGTCATGGTGGATTGATGAGCCAATTGCTTAGTAATAAATAATATAGAGGGTGACAGGACCCTTCTCTACTTGAGGTTGCAGGCTTTTCACCAGTGAGAACTCAGAGCAGGCCTGCCTGAATAGAAAGAGCTCTCTTGGTAGTATCAGAGAAGATGCCTCCAGGAATCTTGGTAGGGAGGGAGACATGAAAAGCAATGTCAGGCTTCTCTCATGGAGGGTGTTAGAGAGGTCTTCTTCTACCAGCTGTGATTTAAAAGCAGTGAATGTGTGGACCTCTGGAGACTCTCAGTGCGTATAAAAGTGAGACTTCCTTGTGAATAGTGAAAAGCATTTCTCAAATGACCACGGCATATATTATCTGATAAACAAAGAAGCCCTTCTGCTCTAGAAAATGTACCTGGAAGTGTATATATTGGTGAGCCAAAAGAAGATAGTAGAAGGTTTATAAGTAAGTAGGTAGGTAGATAGATATGTGGCTATGTAGGTAGGCAGGAGAGAGAGAGAGAGAGAGAGAGAGAGAGAGAGAGAGAGACAGAGACAGAGACAGAGACAGAGACAGAGACAGAGACAGAGACAGAGACAGAGAGATGATAGATGATAGATAGATAGTTTGGTAGATAGATAGATAGATAGATAGATAGATAGATAGATCCATATATAGGAGGATAGACAGGTAGTTGTTCTCCTGCCATGGCTGTGATCTCTTGCAGAGAATGTTTGAAGGCACATTGAAAATTTCCAATGGGCACCCTCAGAGGACCTTGGTGTGAATTGATCTAGGAGGAGTTGGTGAGGGGAGGGGATGTGCTGCAGGGATCCTGGTGAGACAAGTGATAAATGCTCATTATGCTTTGTTTCTAGGCACCTGTTATCTTGAGTCCACTTGAATCTCTTCAGAGAGCTCTGAGTTGCATGTGTGCCTAGCCCCAGCACAGGTAGGTATTTGGGTATGTTCTAGGATACAGAAAGAAAGATCCATGTGACTTGGGGATTTCAGAAGATGGAAGGAGAACAAATTTTCCCAGAGTGCTGCATGGTGAATTGGTGAAGGGCTGGGGTGTGGTGGAGGTTGGCTGCAGGGTTAGAGAGAGGAGATTGTGAGAAAGCTCAAATTAGCACATAATGGTTGCCTGATTTCCTGATCAGTTGCCTGGAGTTTTTTACTTAGAAGGTGCTTAGAATTGAGGACCAGAGCCTGTTTGTCAAGGGGGCAGGTTGAGATGGAATGTTCATTGTTTCTTTGGATATATCCTTGTCCTCAGCTCACGGTGATAGGTGGCCTGAACACAGGATTGTGGAAGTGGGCAGCCAGCCTTTCTGAGCCTCTGAGGTAGACAGATGACTGGATGACTTTGTGGGGCAAAATCCACCAAAACTCATATTGAGGGGTACCTGAGATACCAACCTGAGTGCCAGGGTAAGTAGAAGAAGGTTTTCAGGGGGCCATTCTTTTCATCTCCCACTGCATTCTGGGTTCAGGCCAGGGAAACTGAAGGCCTCAGGGACACAGAGCAGCCCAGCCATTGCCCTTTGAGGAAATATTGTATCTGTAGAATGTCTGTACTCGGTCATACATGAAAGCTTACAAATGTATTAGTCTCGATAATAATAATAATAATAATAATAATAATAATAATAATAATAATAATAACAAATTAGTATTCATGTTTTTATTTATATTAATATTGATTTTGTCATTGATATTCATATTCACATTAATATTTATAATTATATTTACATATTTACATAATTATATTTATATTTAAGTACGTTATTGATACCAACATTATATAATTCATTGGTCTTAGTATTTCACACAAACTGTATTAATTATTTTATTTCTTTCTTCTGTGGCCAGTACCCTTTTCCTGGTTGAAATTCTGACATAATGTCTGATAAAAGTTTGGTTAAAATTGTAATTAAAATGATGTAAACGCCAAAAGGTAAAGGGGGAATGGGAGAGGAGATAGTGTCTGAAATGTAAATAAGTAACATACAAAATAAAAAATGTATAATTAAAGTATCCAATTAAAAATATTTGTTAAAATTTCCAATTAAAAATAACAAATAAAAATATTCAATTGAAATATCTATTAAAATATGAAATAAAAATATTCAATAAAAATCCAGTACAAAATATCCAATTAAGAATATCTGATTAAAACTATACAATAAAAAAATGTGCAATAAAAAATACACAATAAAAAGTACAATACAAAATATCCAATAAAAGATATCCAATAAAAAATATGTGGAATAAAAAATATTCAATAATAAAAATATCCAATGAAATACATCCAATATTAAAAATATTCAATAAAAAATAAATAAATGAAAAATCAAAAATATTAAAAGTGTCTCCTACAGTAGTAGGATGTAAATAAATGTAATTTTAAAAACTTGCATTTAAATATTTTTTTAGAAATTGGCTGAAAATAAGAAGAGAAAATGATTGTGTTCCAAAAAGCATACTTAAAATTACACAAGCCACACACATTTATATAATTGATATAAATGGTATAATTCATAAAATTGATAATTGATATATTGATATAATTGATATAATTTATATAACTTTATATAATTCATATAATTTATATAAGTAATATAATTGATATATTTTATAGATGTTATATAATTTATCTAATTATTATAATTTATCTAATTTATATATTTTATAGAATTTGTAGAATTTGTACAATTTATAGTATTTCAAATAATTTATATAATTTGTATAATTTCATAAAATTTACATATACTATATAATTTTATAATGTATATATCTTATATAACTTATGTAATGTATATAAATTTATGAAATTCATAAACATTATACAGTATTTACTTGCATATAAGTGTATATATATATATATGTATGTATATCTATGATATACGTTTACATTATCATTATATTTACATTATATTTTTAAAATATATCTATATTATATATTTATATTATCATTGTATTTATATTATACTAATATTATATACTTACATTATATTTATATTATATATTAGCAGTATCATTCTATTTATGTTATCATTATAATAAAAATTATAATGAAATATTACAATAGTAAACTATTATAAACTAAAACAATAAAAATAATAAATAAATGAATAAATCAATACAAATTCATTATATATTATATTTATGATAAATATCAGGAATGAATACATTTATAAAAATGAATATATTATATATAATATAATAAATAAATATACATATATGAATAAATATTCATAATAATTATGATGAATGGATTAAATTTATTATATATAATATGTAAAATAAATATATTCTATCTATTGCACATGTAATAAATATAAATAAATACATATATAAATAAATATACATTATATCCATAATAAATATAATAAATAAATAACTTAATATTCATGTTTAATATATAATAAATATATAAATTATATGCATAAATGAATATATTATCTATCAAATATATAATAAATATAGTATATGTAAATATATTGCATATATTACATATATTATACATGATTAATACAATAATATGTATAAATAAATATAAAAGTGATATTCGTTAAGTAAACATAGGTATGAAATCCACTCTTTGACTTGTTCATAACAGGGTAAAGGAATCCATATTTTTTTCATCAAACACTTGATTAGCAAAAAATAAATTCTTGAATTTGCTAACAGTTATTATCTTTATGATATGTATAATATACACAATATATTTACATATATTTATTTATTGTATTTATCGTATATAATTAATATATAATAATGATATATAATAATAAATTTAGGTGATTATATATCATTTATATGATATTTATTATTTATATAATTCATATAATTTGTAAAACAAATCCCTGTTTGGTAATTTTGAAGATATTCGTAAAAAACTAGTGATGAAATTTAAAATAAATATAAAATAAATGATGAAAAGAGGCATAAGGAAAATTTGATTAAAATGATGACAATCACACAGAAACATATAGGAAACAATTGAAAATGTTGTAAAATAATTCCTAGAAAAATTGAAGACTGACATGGAAGAGATTTCTTATGATGCCCTGGGGCATCCGTGTCCTGTGGGCAGAGACTTAAACCAGGAAGGGGCTTTGGAGGTCAGGGTTATAAACAATCGTGGTATTTTTGTTTAAGTGAACAACTACTATGAAGTCGTTCAACAAACCCAAGTTGGTAGATAGAGGGTCCAAGGCATTGTGGGAGGCGTGGAAAGGGGGCAGTGCCTTGTGAAGGGCAGGGGCTGGGGTGAGGGGCCCCGGCTGCAGAGGCCATTGCTTAAAAGTAGTTGTGGTATTTTCTTTTAAAAGAGCAACTACTACAAAGTCAATGAGAAAATAAATGCTCGCGATAAAACAATAATAGGGGTGGGGTCTTGGGGTGATGGGTGTGGCTGAGGGTGTGGTTTGGGGATTATACAGGGGCCTGATCTTTGCTGGATCATGGTGAGCAGGGCCAGGATTTCAAAACGTTTTTATGTTTTTTTATTTAAATGAGCAACTACTATGAAGTCAATCCACAAACATGGGGAAAAGATGGTGAAAGGCCGAGGGGTTAGGAGCCTGGCCTCATTGTTTGGTGTAGCCCAACATCACAAGGACATGGCCTCACCGACACCCCACCCCCCAAAGCCATCTCTGTCTGGATGATATAACTGCTCTTCTCAGACGCCATGACCTGGTGCAAACAGCTATTGTGAGTGGGGACTGACTGACGTCACCTCCAATGAAGCACTGACCCCGCCCTGGCCTGCACATCCACAGGAGTCAGAAGTCAATGGATGAAAAGTTCAGCTATACCAACGTTGTGACCACGCCCACCATGAGGGCAGGGCCCCAGGTGGGCGGGGCCTGGGCACCCAACATTTCATAGTGTTATGTAATGTCTGCCCATATACCCTGTGATCAAGCCATGCCTTCAATGACTAAGACACGGCCTTGTGATTAGCTCCGCCCTCAGTGACCAAGACATACACTGATGAATAAACCACGTCTATCCACCAAAAAAGTCACACCCATGAAGATTAAGCCACACACCAATGAATAAGCCATACCCCGATGGCTAAGCCACGCCCCTAATACTAATATAAAAATAATACTATAATATGTTAATATTAATTAAAAAATAATATCAATAGTAATGAAATAATAATCAAATAATAGTATAACATTAATAAAATATTAATATCACTAATGAAAATATAGAAATTTATTCAAATAAATACTAATAATATTAATGTTATGATATAAAAATAAAATAATATTAATACTATAGATATTGATAATAATGAAATAATAATAAAAATATTATATAAATAAATTATATATGATAAATAAATAATATAAAAAAATAAATAAAATGATAAATAAAATATATATAATAAACAACTATAATAAATAAATAATATAATATATAACATATAGTATACATATATTATATATTATAACATAATATATAAATAAATAATAATAACAGTAAAATAATGATAGTAAATTGAAATAATAATAATCATAAAATAATAACAATAATAAAAATTTATAAAAATATAATAATGAAATATGTATAATATTGATAAAAATATTTTAAAAAAACAATAAATATTAGGGATAACAAATAAGATAATAATATTAAAATACTAATATTACTAATAAAATGAAAATAATAATGACAATAAAACTATAACAATATAATATTACAAAAATAATCATAAAATAATAACATAATAAAATAAAAATAAAATTATACTAAAAATAATGAAAAAATAATAGCTCTATAATAATAGAATAAAATAATATGATATGGTAATAAAGGTAACACTCATATGATAATGATATTTAAAATAAAATTATAATAACATAGTAATAATATAACAATAATAATAATTTAATAAAATAATATGATAATATAATAATATTAGTCATTAAATAATTAAATAATAAAACAATAGTAATTGAAAAATGTAATACTAATGTAATATAATAAAATAATTATGAAATTATTATAATAATATGATTATGACATAGCATAACATAATAATATTATAATATAATAATACTATAAAATAACAAAACTGATGTTAAATTAGTCATAATAATAACCATAATAATAATAATAATAACAACAATAAAGACTTTTTGAATTTTGAGGAACTGTTGTGTCTCTGGAAGGTCTGTACTTCATCATACATGAAAGCTTATAAATATCCTTGTTCTATTATAATAATAATATAATAATTGTAATACTAATCATGTTTAAAATAATATTAATAAGATAATAAAAAATTAATATTGATACTAATGTAGTCAAGTAATATTAAAAATTGAAATAATACTATAAAATAAAACTAATAAAAATAATATTAAAAATATTAATATAACGGTAAAATAATAATAATAATTAAATTTGTATGATGTTTGAATAAAGTAAAAAGATTAGAGCTGGCTACGTGGCTGTGTTTGTGTCAATAATTATAAGCTGCAAATTGTAATAATAATAATAATAATAATAATAATAATAATGAAAAATAATAAGATTAATATAGTAATATTAATATAATCATAATAACAAAAATAATACTAATATTATTATTAATATAATTGTAATAAAACACTATGAACAATAATATTAATATATTGACAATAATAACAATAATAAAATAATAACAATTAACTCTGTACAACGTTAGATTAAAGTAACTAGGGTGAGCTACCTGGGTGTCAGCCTCCTGACAGGCCACAGCCCATGATAGCTGAGCATCAATCTCTGTCTTAGACAAAGGAAAGGATTTTGACTTAAAAATTATTTTAGCCAGGCAGTGGTGGCTGACAAATTTAACCCCAGCACTTGGGAGCCGGAGAGGCAGGTGGATTTCTGAGTTCAAGGCCAGCCTGGTCTACAGAGCGAGTTCCAGGACAGCCAGAGCTATACAGAGAAACCCTATCTCAAAAATAAATATTCAATAAAAAATATTTAATAATAAATGTTTTCAATAAAAATATCCCATAAATTATGCAATAAAAATTATCCAATAATAAAAAATCCAATAAAATATATCCAATATTAAAATATCCAATACAAAGTAAAAAATAAATAAAAATTAAAAACATTATAAATGAGTCTACTATGCTAACAGGATGTAAATATATGTAAATAAATAAAATATCCAATAATATGTTTTTTTAAAAATATTGGCTGAGAGAAAGAAGAGCAAATGATTGTTTGTGCTCCTAAAGGCGTAATTCAAATTCCATAAGACACATACATAAGTAATTATTTTACATATTTAATAAGTATAATAAACCAATATATATGTGAATATATTATATATAATAATTATAAATATTATAAATAAATGTGTTATATACTATATGTGATATTACATTATTTGACCATTACACTATACTGCTAAATAACGTTATATTACATGACAAATACACTATACTGCTCTATATGGGATAATGTTATATTATCTGACAGATAACAGTTTACTGCTGTGATAATGTTATATCACCTGATTGATGCACTATCCTTGTATATATAAAATAAAGTTATATTACCTGACAGATACACTACTCTACTGTATATGGGACAATGTTATATTACCTGAGAGATATGCTGTACTGCTAAAATGATGACAAATACAGAAAAAAATATATGAAAAACTGAAACTATTTTTAAAAATTCATAAAATAATTGAAGGCAGACATGGAAAATTTCTTATGAAATTGAATGTGATTTAAGGAAAATTTCTGATAAAATTGAATGTTTACATTGAAAACATATTTGATAAAATTGAAGACTTTGTTGAAAAAATAGTGCTGAAAATTAAGATAAATAGTGAAAATTTGATGAAACAATACAAAAATATATGAAAAAAATTGATTACAGTCATGGCAAATCCATAAATCTGTAAGAAAAAAATGAATCTGTTTTTTTAAAAAATTCTTAAAATATTGTATACTGACCAAAAAAATTTCTTATGAAATTGAATGTGATTTAACAAAATTTCTTCACTTTCAACACTTCATAAAATTAAAACCGTTGTTGAAAGAATTAATGATAAAATTAGGATAAATATAGAAAAATAAAACATATAAAACATAAATGGAGAAATTTTGATTAAGAAGATGACAAAATTTTAAAAATTTAAGAAAAGTTTCCAAAAAAATTAATATTTGCATAAAAATATTTTTTTAAATTTGAAGACTTTGTTTTAAAAATTAGTGACAAAAATTTAAAAATTTGTTGAAAAATATAAAATATTTGATTAAATTGAGTACAAACATATTTAAAAACTATGAAAATATTGAAAATGTTTTTAGAAAAATCTCTAAAAATGTTCATGATTGATGTGGGAAAATTCATTAGAAAATTGCAGATGATATAAGAAAAATTACAGAAGAAATTGTCTATTTGCATGGATAGAAGTTTGGTAAAATTGAAGAGATTTTTTTAAAAATTAAGATAAATATAGAAAAAATATTTGAAAGAATATAAAATATTTGTGGAAAAAATATGGTTAAAATAAAGACTAATATAGAAATACAGTATGGAAATGTTCAACTCCTTGAAGAAAAAGGCTTTAAAAAATTAAAGATTGACATAGAAAAATTCAATAGAATATTGAAACTGATTCAGAAAATTTCACAGAAAAAATATTTGCTTGGAAAAATATTTGATAAAATTGAAGACATTGTTTTAAAATCAGTTATAAAAATTAAAATAAATATTAAAAAATGTTGAAAAGATATGAAACATTTCTGTAAAATTTTGGTTAAAAAGAAGACAAATATAGAAAAATATGAAAATTTTGAAACTGTACAAAAATAACTAAAAAAAATTCTAAATTGAAATGGATAAAATCATGAGAAAATTGATGGCAATGTAAGAAAAAATTGGGAAAAAGTTGGTTATTTGCATAAAAATGTTTTTTAAAATAGAGATTTTTAAAAAAATTAATATTATATAAATATTAAAATAAATATAGAAAAATAGTTGAACAACTATTTATTGAAAAATTTTGGTTAAAAGGAAGACAAATATAAAAAAAGTATGAAAATCTTAATACCGTTTGTAGAAGAATCCCTCAAAATATTCTAGATTGACATAGAAATATTGATTAGAAAATTGATGATGATTTTAGATAATTTGGAAAAATATGAATATTTGCATAGAAAAAATGTTTTTTAAAAATGAGACATTGTTTTAAAAATTAGTTATAAATATAAAATATAAAAAAGATGAAAAAATAAAAAATATTTGTCAACAAATATTAGTTAAAATGAAGGTAAAAATATCAAAAGAAAAGTATAAAAAATTTGAAATTCCTTGTAGAAAAATCCCTAATTAAGTTCAAGATTGACATTGTAGATTTCATGAGAAAATTGAAGATGATTTAAGAAAATTTTCAGAAGAAATTGAATATTTGCAAGGAAACTGGTAAGATTGAAGTCATTGTTTGAAAACATAGTCATCAAAATTTAGATAAATATAGAAAACATTGTTGAAAAAATATCAAGCATTTTTGGAAAAATTTTGGTCAAAATGAAAACAAATATAGAAAAAAGTATGAAAATATTGAAACTGTAGAAAAATGCCTAAAACAATTCATGATTGTCTTGGAAATATTCATTAAAAAATTGAAGATGTAAAGAAAAATTTTAATAATTAAAATATATTTGATAATTTTGAGGATATTGTTTGAAAACAGTGATAATAATTAAGAGAAATATTGAACAAATTTTTGAAAAAATATAAAATATTTTTTGAAAAATATCGGTCAAAATGAAGACAAATATAGAAAAAAGCAAGAAAATATTGAAACTGTTTATAGAGAAATTCCTTGGAAACATTCAAGAATGTTATGGTAAATTTCATTAGAAAATTGAAGATGATTTTTAAAAATTGTCAGAAGAAATTGAATATTTGCATGTAAAAAATATTTGATAAAACTGAATACATTGTTTGAAAAATTAGTGATAAAAATTGAGTTAAATATAAAAATATTGTTGAAAAGATAAAACACTTGTAGAAAAATTATGGAATAAACAAAGACAAAATATTGAAAAATTTGTGAAAATATTGACAGTGTTTTTAAGAAAATAACAAATAAAATTCAAGTTTGACATAAAAATATTCATTAGAAAACTGATGATGAATTAAGAAATATTTCAGAAGAAATGTAATATTTGCATAGAAATACATTTAATAAAATTGAGACATTGTTTTAAATGTCTCAATTTAATTTAAATAGTGAAAAAATTTTAGATAAATATAAAATAAACTGTTGAAAAAACAAAACATTTGTGGAAAAAATTTGGTTAAAATGACGAAAAATATAGAACAAAAATATGAAAATATTGAACATTTTGTAGAAAAAAATTTTAAAGCAATAAAGATTGACATGGAAAAATTCATTAGAAAAGTGAATGTGATTTAAGAACATTTTCAGAATTTTTATATTTGCATGTAAAAATGTTTGGAAAATTGAGACACTATATTGAAAATTAGTGAAAAAATTAAGATAAATATAGAAAAAATTGTTAGAAAATATAAAACATTTGTAGAAAAATTTTGGTTAAACTGAAGACAAATATAAAAAAAAATATCAAAACTTGATAGTGTTTGTAGAAAAATCCCTTGAAAAAAATTCAAGTTTGAAAAAAATTAATTAGAAAATTGATGATAATTTAAGAAATATTTGTGAAAAAATTAAATATTTGAATGAAAAAATGTTTGATAAAATTGAGACATGTTTTTTAAAATTAATAAAAATAATTACGAAAAATATAGAAAAAATTGTTGAAAAAAATGCAAAATATTTGTAAAAAATTTTGGTTTAAATTAACACTAAAATAGACAAAAAGTATGAAACTATTGAAAATGTTTAAAGAAAAATCCCTAAAAAATTCAAGATTGAAATGGAAAAATTGATTAGAAAATTGAAGATGATTTTTTAAAATTTCAGAAAAAATTGAACACTTGTATGGAAAAATATTTGCTAATATTGAAGACATTGTTTTAAAAATTAATGATAAACATTAAGATAAATAAAGAAAAAATTGTGGAAAATACATATATCATTTTTGGTAAATTTTGGTTAAAATGAAGGCAGATATAGAAAATTGTATAAAAATATTGAAATTCTTTATAGAAAAATTATTTAAAAATTTTAAGATCGACATAGAAAAATTCAGTAGAAAATTGAAGATGAAAAGAAAACTTTACAAAAAATTAAATATTTACATAAAAATATTTGATAAAATTGGAACATTGTTTTAAGAATTAGTGATTAAAACTTAAGACAAATATAGAAAAAATAAAAATAAATAAAATGTGGAAAATTTTGGTTACAATGAACATAAAGATAATTAAAAAATATTTAAATATTGAAACAATTTGCAGAAAAATTTTTAAAAAATAAAGATTTATTGACAGGGAAAATTTATTATATTATGGAAGATGATTTTTAAAAAATAGGAAAAAAATTTGATTTAAATGAAGAGAAATATATGAAAAGATTGAAAATAGCGAAACTGTTTGTAGAGAAAACCTTAAAAAATTCATGATTGATTGACATAAAAATTTCATTTAAAAAGTGAAGCTGGTTTAGGAAAAAATTGGGGAAAAATTAAATATTAGCATGGAAAAATGTTTGATAAAATTAAAGGAATTATTTTAAAAATTAGTGATAACAACATAAGTATAGAAAAATAGTTGAAAAATATGCAGTGGTCAAAAATTATTTGTTAAAATGAAAACAAATACCAAAATAGTGTGAAAATATGGAATCTGTTGTAAAAAATAACTCCCTAAAAAATTCATGATTGACATGGAAATGTCAATCCCATGACATCCATGACATTTATGTGATGTTATATCCATGATTTATACCCATGTAAACTCTTGTCATACCCATGATATCATATACTTGATGTGACACACGTGTCTTACCCAAAATGTCATACCTGTAATGTCACACACATGAGTTAACAATTGTGATATCATACCTATAATACATACACATGTCATCCCATGTCACACTCATGATATACCTGTGATGTCACACCTGTGATTTCACACTCTTGATGTCATATACATGATGTCACATCTGTGATATCATGCCCATGATGTCATAACTCAAGACTTTTTCATAATTTAAACAGATCATCATTCTAGTCAAAAAACATAATAAAATATTAGTAAATAAAATAATAAAAATAATAACAACAATAAATAGAGTGCACACCAACTTTTAGCTAATAGAGTATTGATCATGAATATTGATCATAGATGACGAATGCTGAATCAGGAATAACTTTTATTTGTTTATTCATGTATCTATTTATTTGTTATTTATCTATACATTTTTTTAATAAATCAAAGCAATCAAATTCATTTGGTTTGAATGAGAAATCACACGAGGAGACGGTCATATGTGACCACCCAATGTATATACACTGTCCTGTGGCTGAAGCTTATTATATTATAATCTGAAAATGGGTGATGGCCATGAAGAAATTCAATATATACTTATTTATTATTATATAATATTATGTATATATTATATTAAAATGATATATTAATGTTAGTATATAATGTTTTAATATACACTAATAATATAAAATATAATTTGCTAAAATATGCTAAAATATGATAAATTTCATATATCTTTATTTAATATTGCATATTTTTTGACAATTCATTTACAATGCTTTTCAGAAATAATTACAATGAACAAATTTAATGTATTCTTTTTCATTATTGGATAATACATTATAATATATTAATAGTAGTATATAATACAGTAATATAATAATTGCCCCAGTTCCATGGGGCATTGAACTGGGCTCAGAAGGCCTGAAAGAGAGAACTGGGGGGGGGTGAGCAAACAAAAATCCGACAGCATGTGTATATATGGAAAGTGTAGAGGATAGTAGAAAGTTTATAGGTAGGTAGATAGGTAGGTAAGAAAAAAATGGATAAATAGATAGATAGATAGACAGATAGATAGATACATACATACATACATACATACATACATACATACATACATGCATAGATAGTCACTTAGGTAGGTGCATAGCCAGGCAGTTGTTATGCTGAGGGAGTGAGCACTAGGAGATAATGTTTGAAGGCACATTGAGAATTTCCAATGGGCACCCTCAGAGGACCTTGATGTGAATCCTTCTAAGAGGAGTTGGTGAGGGAAGGAAATGTGCTGCAGGGATCCTGGTGGGACAAATGGTCAATGGTCACTGTGCTTTGTGTCTAGGTGTCTGTCATCTTCGGTTCACTTGAATCCTTTCAGACAGCTCTGAGTGGTATAAGTGCCTAGATCCTGCACAGGTAGGTAGGTGGGTGTGTACTAGAATACAGAAAGAAGGATTCATGGTGAGAGTGACTTGGGGACTTTGGAGGAAAGAAGGAGAGCAAATTGTCCCCTGAGTGCTGCATGGTGTTTGGTAAAGTGCTGGGGTGTGGTGGAGGTGGAGTGGAGTGTTATAGAGAGGAGAGAGATTGTGAGGGAGCTGGAAGTAGCTCATAATGGTGGCCTGGATTTCTAGTCAGTTGCCTAGAGATGCTTACTTGGTAAGAGCTTAGAATTGGGGGCCCGATGCCAGGGCCTGGATGTCAATGAGGCAGGTTTGGATGGAATATTCATTTCTTCTTCTGATATGTACTTGTCCTGAGCTCAGGGTGCTAGGTGGCCTGCAGGCAAGATTGTGAAAGTGGGCAGCCAGCCCCTCTGTGCCTCTGAGGTGGACAGATGACTGGATGACTTTATGGAGCAGCATCTACCAGAACTCATATTTAGGGATACCTGAGATACCAAACTGTGTGCCCAGGTAAGTAGACCAATGTTTTCGGGGGAGTGCATTCATTTCATCTCCCACCATAGTCTGGGCTCAGGCCAGGAAATCTGAAGGCCTCAGGAAAACACAGAGAATCCCACCCATTGCCCTGGGTCCAGTGCAGAGCCTCTGGCTGCTAGGTGAGAAGCCAATGTTGGGCCTTGTGCCCCATGGAAAAGGTTGGTTCCAAATCCGCACATCATGTAGCCTCTGTTCAACTTCCCCTGTTCCCTGAGATCTCCATTCTACCACCTGGGTGCCCTTTCAGCCAAGGGTCATTCTGAGAGGGCCTTCTTGTCTGGGTGTCTTGACATGGCAACTTGAGAGAGTATGCCCAGAAACCACGGAGTTTCATCCCCAAGAAAAGAACTCCGTGTCAGCTTTTAATGACCCACCATTTGGGCAAGGTCAGGCAGCCAGATGCTCGATGTATCTCTGTGACAGGCCCAGTCCAAGTATCCTGGCTGAAAACTGAAGAGAAGGGTGTTTGTTTCTGAGGCTCTGCCTCTAGGGTTCAGATTGGCAAGGGGTTTAGGTGGGACTCTCACAGGATCTTTTGCAAGTACCTGCTCACACCTCTTAATGCTTGCAACCCTTCTGATGTGGCTGGCAGGTACCCTGCAGTTAAGGAGTGACCCTTCCTACTCTGCCATGCACAACCTCCTGTTCCCCGACACTTATGCATCCACATCCATATTCCTGAACCATATAGGCAGGAGAGAACATTCACACACAGAGGTGCTTGTGTGTGAGTGTACATAAACACACACACACACACACACACACACACACACACACACACACACCATGCAACAACAAACAAAACCATAGTTTAGACATTCTCAGTGTCCTGCATGGACACCCATCACTGGAGAGTGGAAACCCAATTACCTGACCAGGTTGTTGGAAACTGGTGGCAGCTGGTTGGCATTTTTTACTTCAGAAAGGGGAGAGGGAGTGTGCACATGCAGCCTGAAAGTTGGCGTTCTCAGTGCTCTACTCCCATGAAGCAGAATTGTTTTGAGGATTCCTTGTGCACATCCCTGTGCCTCTCTGAACATGGTGGCATAACTTCTTGGGAGAGACTCTATTCTGGCTGCACAGGTGGGACTAGAGGCTCCTGAGGGCTTCTTGACCTAGCAGAGGCCTCTGAGCAAGCAGGGTCCAGCTGACCAAAGAACAAGGCCTATACCACCAGGTTTGGCTAGCCTGACTCATGAAGCACAGGCTCCCAGGTCCTGAATGCAGTGCAGGAGGACATCTTAAGTTTTACAGAGTTACATGACCTCTCTACACAGGCATCTGCAGACAGGCTGCATCTGGGTTATTGTGGGTGACTTGTCCTGCCCATCCGTGTTAATCAGAGTAGTACTGGTACTTCTTGCTTTCGTTTGAGGGTCACCCGGTGCTTCCTTATAGGATGTAATCCGTACCACCACCTCCTCTTGTTCCTAACACACAGAGAATCAGGGTTTGGGGACAGGCTATTCTAATTTTCTGAGCTGTCTTAGCATCTCAGGGCTCAGAAGCTTTTGTCACCAGATATCCTTAAGCAGTTAATATCCTCCCTGCCAATGCCAGGCCTACCTCTACCTTTTTCTATGTCAAGAGTTGTTATCTCTGGATTTCCTTTTTTTTTTAAATAAATTATTCTCTTCTGGAGCTGTGCTTCAGGTGAAGACAGGAGTTCCAGGCTTTTCAGGAAATCACTCATGTCCCCAAAACCCTTCAATTGTCTGGAAGGCTCCACTATCGTCCTATGCAAGCAATCTCATGGCATGCCCCAAGGGGTCACGGAGCCTAGGTAGTGTCTTGGCTCAGGGTCAAAGTGAGTAGAAACAGCCAGATTATGCTGTGGTCCTTAGGGTGTCCATAACAGCCCAGGCTGACAAGGAAACATCCAGGCCAGGTCCCTTGAAAGCCTCCTGGCTCTGATGCCTGACACACAAACAGGTAGCAAAGTCTGGGATTCTCCTGACTATATTACTTTCCCTATCATGCAGAGAGGTGAGACAGGATGAAGGCTCAAAAGACATCTGTCCTTTTCTGCCATGTCCAGGAAGAATTGCCATTCTGCCATTTCTGAAAGAATTGACATGGTTCTGGAATTAACAAATGGACAGTCTCAGATCCTAGAAAACTGAAAGACCAGAGTTTCTCTCTGTCTCTGTCTCTTTCTCTGTCTCTGTATTTGTGTCTCTTTCTGTGTGACTGTCTGTCTGTTTTTTTTTTTTCTCTCTCTGTCTCTCTCTGTCTCTTTCTGTTTATCCATCTCTCTTTCTCCCTGTGTGTGTGTTTATGTGTTTGTATGTCTGGTGTTTCTATGTATGTATTCACTGTGAATCCTCTAGTGAGGAAAATAGGCCCTTAATGGCCTTAAAACAGGTGCATTTTGTGACCTTGGTGTATCATTTCTTATGGTGTTGAACTAAGCATTGTCTGGGAAGGCCTGGTTTAGAGGTAGGGAAAACCCATAAGCCTGTATGTGTCCAGGCCATAGCTCAGGTTGGCACAAGGTTTAGAAAGACTTAAGTGAAACAGCAGAGGAGTTGTTCCTGATGGTACCTCTCTGTCTTAGTGAACGAATGAGATATTGCTTAACAATAAATAATATGGAGGGTGGCAGGACCCTCCCTTCCTTGGAATTGCAGGCTGTGCACCTCTGAGAACTCAGAGCAAGCCTACCTGGATAGAAAGAGCTCTGTTGTTTGTATCAAAGCAGATGCCTCCAGGAAGCTTGGTAGAGAGGTAGAAGTGGAAAGCAATGGCAGGATTCTCTCCTGGAGATTGTTAGAGGGGTCTTCTTCCACCAGCTGTGATTTAAGCTCTCAACAGTGCAGTGGTGGACCTCTGGAAAATCTCAGTGCTCATGAAAAGGCTTACTGGGGGATATTGAAAAGCATTTCACCCATGACCATGGCATTCATCATCTGGTAAACAGGGAAGCCCGTCTTCCCTAGAAAATGTACCTAGACGTGTATATATTGGCATGCCAAAAGGCAATAGTAGAAAACGTGTAAAAAGGTAGGTAGGTAGGTAGATATGTAGTTAGGTAGGTAGGTAGGAAAAAGATAAATAAATAGATAAATAGATACATAGATACATAGATAGATGATACATAGATAAATTGATAGATGATACATAGATACATACATATGTAGGTAAATATACAGGCAGTTGTTATCTTGCTCTGGTAGTGAGCACTTGGAAAGAATGTTTGAAGGTACATTGAGAATTTCCAATGGGCACCTTCAGAGGACCTTGTCATGAATCGGTCTAGAAGAAGTCTGTGAGGGGAGGAAATGTGCTGCAGGGATACTGATTGGACAAGTGATAAATACTCCTTGTGCTTTGTGTCTAGGTGACTGTTATTCCTTGGTCCACTTGAATCCATTCAGACAGCTCTGAGTTTCACATGTGCCTAGCCCTTGTACAGATAAGTAGGTTGGTATGTACTAAGATACAGAAAGAAGGATTCATAGTGAGAATGACTTGGGGACTTTTAAAGAAGGAAGGAGAGCAAAGTGTCCCCTGAGTGCTGAATGGTGGTTGGTAAAGAGCTGGGGTGTGGTGGAAGTGGGGTGAAGGGTTAGAGAGAATGTAGACATTGTGAGGGAGCTGATATTAACTCATAATGGTTGCCTGGGTTCCTGGTCGCCTGGAGATGCTTACTTGGTAAGTACATAGAATTGGAAGCTTGAGGTCAGGGCCTTGTTGTCAAGGGGGCAGGTTGGGATGAAATATTTATTTCTTCTTTTGATATGTCCTTGTCCACAGAGCAGCTTGCTAGATGTCCTGCAGTTGAGATTGTGGAAGTGGGTGGCTAGCTTCTCTGGGCCTCTGAGTTGGAAGTATGACTGGATAACTTTGTGGGGCAGCATCCACCAGGACTCATATTGAGGGGTAACTGAGATACCAACCTTTGTGCCCATGTAAGTAGACCAAGGTTTTCAGTAGTTGTGGGGCTTTTTGACCTCTCAGTGCACTCTGGGCCAAAGCCAGGAAAACAGGAATCCTTATGGATACACATGGCACCCCACTCATTGCCCTGTGTCCACTGCTGAGTCTTCTACTGCCTGTTGAGAAGATAGTGTTGAGCCTAGTGTCTCATGTAGGGGGTTGGTTTCCCACCCCTACCACATGAGGCCTCTGTTTACCTTCTCCTGTGTCCTCGAGCTCTCTGACACCACCACCTGGGTGCACTACCAGCCAAGTGCCATCCTGGGAGGGTTTTACTGGCTGGCTGTCTTGACCTGGTAACTTAAGAGAGCATGCTCAGGGACTGTGAAGTCTGCATCCCCAAGAAGAGAACTGGCTGTCAGCTTTAGGGAGGCAACTGGTTGGGCAGGGTAAGGCAGGCAGGTGCTGGATCAAACTCTGGACTTGCCCCAGTCTCAGTGGCTTGGCTGGGCATTGAGTGTGCAAGGTCAGCTCTTGGTCCTCAAGACCAGGAGTTTGTTTCTGGGGCTTTGCCCCTGGGGTCCAGATTGGTAGGGGATTTAGATAGAGCTTGCAGAGGATCTTTTGAAAGTACCTGCTTATAACTTTTAGTGTTTAGCTGACCTGCCAGATTCTTCAGTGGCTGGCAGGTGCCCTGATATTAAGTAGTACCTCTGATGGGTGACCCTTGAAAATTCAGTATGCACAAACCTCCTTCTCTCAGACACTTATGCATCCACATCCACATTTCTGAACAATTTAGGCAGGCAAGAGCACAGACACACACACACACACACACACACACACACACACACACACAGAGAGAGAGAGAGAGAGAGAGAGAGAGAGAGAGAGAGAGAGATGAGAGAGAGAGAGAGAGAGGTTCAGGAGCATACTTTCTTGTGAGCACACACATGTGTATATTGACCCACATAAACACACATACACACAAACACAAACTCCATGCAACAACATACAAAATCATAGCTTAGGCATACCCAGTGCCCTACATGAACACCCCATATCTGGCCTAGTGGAAGCCCCAGTGCTTGGCCATGTTTTTTGGCAGCTGGATGGCATCCTTGCCTCAGGAAGGGCAGAAGGAGAGCTCCCATGTAGCCTGGCAGTTGGCATTCTCCATGCTCTACTGCCATCAAGTCAAAAATGTTTTGAGGTTTCTGCCTGCACATGCCTGCGCCTCTCTGAAACATGGATGCAGACCCTGTTGGGTGGGAGCCCCTCTATTCTGGTTGCACAGGGGGGACTCAGAGCTCCTGAGACCTTCTAGGCCCAATAGAGGCCCTGAGTGAGCAGGATCCAGCTGAACAGAACACAGGGCCTGTGACACAGGGTTTGGCTAGTCTGACTGAGGAAGCACATCCTGCCAGGTCCTGAGTGCAGTGGAGGAGGACATCATAGGTTTTACAGTGTTACAGGACCCCTCTACACAGGCATCTGCAAACAGGGATGCATCTGGGTTCTTGTGGGTGACTTGTCCATTCTCATCCCTGTTCATCAGAGTTATCTGTGTCCCCCTTGCTTTTGTTTGAGGCTGCCTAGCAGCTGCCTTACAGGATGTCTTTCCTACCCCCAGGACTCCTTGTTAGTAACCCACAAAGAGTCAGGGTTGTTGTGACAGGCTACCTTGTTTCTCTGAGCTCTTCTCTACATCTTAGTGCTTGGTAGCTTTTGTAGCCAGATATTCTTAAGCAGTTAATACTCTCCCTGCCAACCCCATCCCCATCTCGACCCCTTCCTAGGTCTATGGTTGTTACTCTGGCATTTCCTATTATTTAAGAAAAGGCTCTTTCCTGGAGCCATGCTTCAGGTGGTAAGGTTCCCAGGCCTGGCAGAAAAACACCCAAGTCTCCAGAACCCTTCAATGGTATGGGAGATCCCCCATAATCCTATGTAAGCAACCTCATGCAGTGACCCAAGTGCATGAGGAGCCTAGGTATTGTCTTTGCTTGTGGTCAAAGTGATTAAAACAGTCAGAGTATGCTGTAGTCCCTAGTATGTCCATAACAGCCCATGCTGGCAGGGAATCATAATGGCCAGGTCCCTTAAAAAAAAATCTTGCTTTGATGCCTGACACAGAAACAAGCAGCAGAGTCTGGACTTCTTTTCACTAGTTTACCTTTCGTAACATCCAGAGAGGTGAGACAGGATTAATGCTGAAAAGCCACCTGGCCTTCTCTGCCTTAGCCAGGAATTTCTGGAAGAATAGACATGGTTGTGGAATTAAAAGATGGACAGTCTCAGATCCCAGAAAACTGGGAGTTCAGAGGAAAGGAAGAATAGCAAAGTATATTCTAACTGCTGCATGGTAGTTGGTGAAGGTCAAAGGTGTGGTGGAGGTGGGGTGAAGGGTTAGAGATAAGAGATTTTTAGGAAGCTGGAATTAGCTCATAATGGTTGCCTGGTTTTCTGGTCAGTTGACTGGAGATGCTTACTTGTTAGGTGCTTAGAATTGTGGCCCAACACCAGGGCCTGGTTGTAAGAGGGCAGGTTTTGATGGCATTCTCATTTTTTTGATATGTCCCTGTACATAGCTCAGAGTGGTAAGTGTTCCTCAGGCAAGATTATGAAATAGGCAGTCAGGGCCAATGATGTGGACAGATGCCTGGATGACATTTTAGGGTAGCATTCACAAGAAACTCATTTTGACAAGTACCTAAAATTCCAACATTGGTGCCTGTGTAAGTAGACCAATGTTTTGTGTGAGCCCTTCTTTTCATCTCCCAGCTCGCTCTGGCTCAGTCCAGAAAACTGAAAGAGCTATGGGCACACACAGCAGCCTATCCATTGCCCTAGGTTCAGTACAGTGCCTCCTACTGCTAGGTGGCAGGCAGTATTGGGCCTAGTGCTCCACGGAGATGGTTGGTTCTCTACCTCATCCCATGTGTCCTCAGTTCAACTTCCCCTCTTCCTTGAGCTCTCTGACTGTACTACCATGTTGTTGTACCAGCTGAAGATCATCCTGGTAGGTCCTTTTGGTCTGGGTGCCTTGACCTGACACTTGAGAGAGTATGGCCAGTGACAGAAGAGTCTGCATCTGTAAGAAGAGAATTGGATGTCAGATTCAGAAGCAACCCCATGTGGGCAGGTTCAGGCAGTCAGGTGCTGTATGAATCTCTGGGCCAGACTCAGTCTGAGTGTTTTTGCTGGGCACTGAGTGGGTTTCATCAGTTCCTGGTTGTCAAGTCAAGGCATTTGTTTCTGAGACTCTGCTCCTAGGGTTCCAGATTGGCAACAGGTTTAGGTACAGCTCCCACACGATCTTTTGCAAGTACCTGGTCATGTCTCTTAGTGGAAGCCACCTTCCTGCTGGACTCTTCAGTAGCTGGCAGGTTCCCTGTAGTTGACTTGTCCACCACGGACAACTTTCTGTTCCCTAACACTTATGCACCACATCCACATTCCTGAACTTTATAGCAGCAGGACAGAGCACATACACAAAGAGGTGCAGGAACATACTCCATGTGAGCATCACACACACACACATACACACACACACACACACACACACACACCACAAACACACAAACACACATAACACACCCACACCAACAAAACTACATACAAAAATATCTTAGGCTACCCAGTGTCTATATGGACACCCACATCTGGCCAATGGGAGCCCCAGTGCTTGGCTATGTTGTTGGCAGCTGGTGGCAGCTGGTTGGGTTTTTTTTTGTCTCAAAAGAGAAACAGGGAAAGCTCATATGTAGTCTGGCAATTGCATGGTCAGTGCTCTACTGCTATCAAGCCATATTGTTTTGAAGAATATGCCTGCAAGTCCCTGTGGCCTCTCTGAACATGCCTGCAGGCCTTATTGGGAGCCACTCTATTCTGGCTGCACAGGTGTACCTAGGGGCTCCTGAGGGCTTCTTGGCCCATGAGATCCCTGTGAGTGAGCAGGGATCCAGCTGAGCAGCCAACATGGCAGAAGACACAGGGTTTGGCTAGCCTGACTCAGGAAGCACATCATCTGAGGTCATGAGCTTCAGTGGAGGTGTACATCTTAGGTTTTACAGAGTCACAGGACCTCTCTACACAGGCATCTGCAGCCAGGCTGCATCTGGCTTTTTGTGGGCAACTTGTCCTGCCCATTCCTTTTCATCAGAGTGATCCAGGTCTCACTTGCTTTTGTTTGATGCTGCCCAACAGCTGCCTTACAGGATGTCCTCCCAACCCCCATGTCCACCTTGTTATTAACCTACATATTTAGGGAGTTGAGACAGGCTGTCCTGCTTCTCTGAGCTGTCTCAACATCTAAGGGCTAGGTAGATTTGTAGCCAGATATCTTTAAGCAGTTAGTGTTCTCTCTGCCAATTTTAGCCCCCCTCTGCCTTCTTCCTAGGTCTTGTGATGGTTGTTATCTCTGGCTTACTGGTTTTTGTTTCTCTTGTTTTGTTTTTGTTAGGTTTTTTGTACAGGGCTCTATTCATGGAGCAGTGCTTCAGGTCGAGGGTAGGGATATAATTACTTATGGTGCAACTCATTATTGCTTGGGGCAGGAGCCGGCATTGATTAGGGGGAAAACCTTATATTGTATGTATGTCAGGCCATAGCATCAGGTAGGGACAAGATGTAGAAAGGCCCAGATGCTGCAGGGTAGGTTCCTGATGGTACATTTTGTCTTGGTGGATGGATGAGACAATTGCTTAGCAATAAAAACTATGGGGGATTGCAGGACCTTCTTTAGGGTTACAGCATTGCCACTCTGAGAACTCAGAGAGGCCTGCCTAAATATTAAATAGCTCTCTTGGTTGTATCAAACAAGATGCCTCAGGAAGCTTGCTAAAGAGGGAGAGAAGTGGAAAGAAAGGCAGGTTTCTTTCATGGTGGTGTTAGAGGGTCTTCTCACCATGTGAATTAAGCTAGGACAGTACAGGGTTGACTCTGGAGAATCTCAGTGATTATGAAAGAAAAGGCTTGGCTGGTGGAGAGTAAAAAGCATATTTCCAACATGACCATGGCATACATATCTGGTAAACAAAGAGGCACTTCTGTCCTAAGAAAATGTATCTGGAAGTGTATATACCACGAGCCATAAGAAGATAGTAGAGGATGGTACATGGTAGGGAGGGAGGTAGAGTCCTTGTGTATTAGGTAGGAGAAAAAAGATAGACAGGGCAGATAGATAGATAGATAGATAGATAGATAGTGAGGAGGTGGTAAGTTTTAGTTAGGCAGGGAGAAAAAGATGCATAGATATTTAGAGATATAGATAGATACATAGATAGATCATAGATAGATAGTACATAGGTAGATACATAGATAGATAAATAGATAGATACATAGACAGACAGAAACGACAGACAGACAGACAGACAGACAGACAGACAGACACATAGGTTGGTGAAGCCAGGCAGTTGTTACACTGTTTTCAGTGATTACTTGGGAAAGAATAGTTGAAAGGCACCTTGAAAAATTTCCAAGGGCACCCACAGAGAACCTAGTGTGAATTGGTCTAGGAGTAAGTTCGTGAGGGGAGCAGATGTGTTTGCAGGGTTCCTTGTGAAGCAAGTGGAAATTCACTATTGTACTTTGTGTCTAGACACCTGTCATCTTGGGCCTACAAATCCCTTCAGAGACGCTCTCAGTGCTATGCGTGCCTAATCCCTGCACAGGTAGATAGGTGTGTGTGGCTAGGATCCAGAAAGAAGGATCATGGTGAAGAGTACTTGGGGACTTTGGAAGAAGGAAGGAGAGGAAAGAGGTCCCTGAGTGTTGCTTTATGGTTGGTGAAAGGGTAGGGTTTTGTGGTAGCAGGTGGGGGAAGAGGAGTAAGGAGGAGAAAGATTGTGAGGGAGCTGGAATTAGATCATAATGGTTGCGCTAGTTTCCTGGTTCAGTTGCGTGGAGATCCTTACTTAGTTAGTTGCTTATAAAATTGGGAGCTCAAGGCCAGGGCCTGTTTGTCAAAAAGCAGTTTGGGATGGAATATTCATTTCGTTTGGGATATGTCTTGTTTTCAGCTCAGAGGCCAGGTGGTCCAAAAGGGAGATTGTGAAAGTTGGCTGCAAGTGCCTCTGGACCTCTGAGGGGACCAGATACTGGATGACTTTGTCAAGATGCATTTGCAGAAACTCAATTGAGGGGGGTCCTTGAAATGCCAACCTGTGTCCCAGTAGTACCCAAGGTTATTGAGGGGACACATCTTTCATCTGTCATGCACCTGGGCTCAAGGCCAGGTAAACAGTAGCCTCAGGGACACACACAGTACCCAACCCATTGCCCTGGGTTATAGTTGATAGCCTCCTCTTCTAGCTGTGAAGAAAGTGTCCGTTGGGACTAGTATCCATTTAGAAGTTTGGTTGCCCAACCACACCTATGTGGCATCGTATAGCTCTCCCCTGTTCTCTTGAGCTCTCAAACTTAAAAACTGGGTGCCTACCAGCTGGAGGATCAAAGTGGAGAGGGCCTTCTGGTTGGGGGACTGGACCTGCAAAACAGGACCTCTGTGTTGCGGGGTTCCAGGCAACCATATCCTGGATCAATCTCTGGGCCAGGCCCAGTCCCAGTGTCCTGGCGGCACTGAGGGGGCTTGGGTCAGTTCCTGGTGCTTCAACTCCAGGCATTTGCTTTCTGAGGCTCGCCCTTTGTCTCCTGATTGGCAGGAGGGTTTAGGTTTGGGTGCTCAACAAGGATCCTTTTGCAAGTATGTGATCATGCCTCTTAGTGCTTTGCCACCCTTCTGCTGATCCTTATTGGCAGCAGGTGCTATGCAGTTGGGGAGTGCCTTTGATGGGTGACCCTTCCTCTCACAATGACAACCTCCTGACTCTTGACATTTAGGAACCTCCACCATATCCTGAACCTTACATGCAGGAGAGAGCATGCACACACATAAATGCGGGGGGTACATTGCTCCATGAGAGCACTCATACACAAACAACAAAGGAAATCATTAGCTCTCAGGAATTTCTAGTGTCCTCCATGGACACTTATCTGGGCAAGTTCAATCCCCAGACTTGGCCATGTTTTTGGCAGTTGGTTGTCATGTTTTTGCCTCAGAAAATGGCAGAAGGAACATTGCCCGTGCACCTGGCAGTGGGCATTCTTCATGCTCTACTGCCATCAACCTGCATAGTTTGAGGGTTAAAACATGCACATGCACTGCACCTCTCTGAAAACTGGGCAACTTGCTTGTGAGTCACCCTTCGGCTCCTAAAGGTGGGACCAGGGCCTCCGTGGGCTTTTTTGCCAAGGAGAGGCTGTGAGCACGCATGATGATCCAGCACACCACACACAACAGTTGCTGGCAACACAGGGTTTGGCTAGCCTAACTGGGAAACAGCACCTCCAGATGCTGAGTGCAGTGCAGGAGGACATCTTAGCGGTTTTACAGAAGTCACAGGAAGTCTCTACATAGAATGTGCAACAGGCTGCATTTGGGTTCTTGTGGGTCACTGTTGTCAGTTTGCCATCCCTGTTCAACAGAAGTAATACTGAGTCCTCTTGCTTATTTTGCCTGCACAGAGGCTGCATTACAGGATGCCCTCCCTAGCCCAGGTCCCCTCATAATAACCCACAGAGAGTCAGCGTGTGGGGACAGGCAATCTGCTTCTCTGAGCTGTCTCAAAATCTTGGCTCCGTAGGTTGGTGGCCAGATATCCTTAAGCAGTTTAGTGTTTTTCCCTTCATCCCCAGCCCTAACTCCAACATTTCCTAGGGGGATAGGGTTTGTATCTCTGCTTTATTTTTTTAAATAAAAGGCTCTATTTTTAGAACGGTGTTTAAGGTAATTGGTAGGTGTCCCAGTCCTGTCAGAAAAATCACCTAAGACCAAGAACTTTCAATAGTCTAGGAGGCTCCCCCATTATCCTATGCAAGCAACCTCCTGGTTTTTGCCCAATGGGGGAAGGAGCTAGGTAGTGTCTTGCAAGTGATCAAAAACTGTTTTGAAACAGCCTAGAGTATGAGTAGTTCCCAAGGGTTCTAGGTAGCCAGGCTGCCAGGGAAGAATCTTTGCAAGGTTCCTTGAAAGCCTCATGTCTAGTGATGCCTGACACACACATGGCAGTGAAGTGTGGGCTTCTTCTGATTGCTTAGTCACTAACATCCAGGAGTTTGAGCAAGGAGAAGCACAAAAGGACACCTGAGGCTTCTTGCCATGTCCAGGGATTTCTGGAAGAATTCAAACTGGTTATGGAATTAACAAAATGGATACTTCGAGAGTTTGCAGAATACTGAGGAGTTCAGCTTTCTTTCTGTCTTGTCTGTCTCTATCTGTTTGGTCTGCTCTCTGTCAGTTCTTTCCATTTCTGTCCTGGTCTCTGTCTCTCTATCTGTCTCTCTGTTTCTCTCTGTGTGTCTCTCGTCTGTCTCTCGTCTCTCTCTCTTCTCTCTTGTGAGCATGCTGTGTGGGTGTTCTATGTATCTATTCACTGAGTATCTTCTAGTCAGGAAAACTACACACACTTAATGGCCCTTGAACAAGGTACCAGTTTGTTACCCTATTATATTATTTCTTATAGTGTTGACCTCAGCATTGTACTGGGAAGGCCTGTTTGGATTTAGTAGCAATGCTTATGCTGTATGTGGCCCTGGCAAGCTCAGGTGGACACAAGGTGTAAAGATTGCTTCCAGGATGACAGCAGGGATGTTGTTCCAGATGGAACCCCTCGTCTTGAAGGATGTATAAGACAATTGCTTAGCATAGTAATATGGAACATGGCTCCTCTACCTGGGTTTGAGGCTTCCACCTCTGGTTTACGGGAGGGGGGATGAGGGAATAGAAGAGCTCTCTTGGTAATATCAGAAAGAGTCCTCCAGTGAAGCTTGGTAGGGAATGCAGAAAGTGAAAAGAAACACAGGCTTCTCTCATGGAGGGTCTTAGAGGGGTCACTTTCTACCATCTGTGACTTAAGGAAGTAAATGGGTGAACCTCTGGAGACTCCAGTGCTTATAAAAAATAGGCTTGCTGTTGGATACTGTAAAAAACATCTCAAATGACCATGGCATATATCATCTGGTTAACATAAGAGGCCCTTCTA